>NC_142707.1:29313772-29616802 GCF_055471065.1 Atractosteus spatula
AAGGTTTCAGCAATGGTGGGAGGTGGGGAGGAGACACAGAAGAAAACAAGATCGCTCTTATTTTATTTTATAGTACTGTTTCCCCCCCAGAATTTAAGACAATAAATTGTTAAAGGCTCAGAACTAAATCAACCCAAAAGTAAGTCCAAGTCTAGGCAATATACGGCCTAAATGTAAGGTAATGAAGAGATGGAAAAAATCGAACAGAGTGTACAATGGACTGTGCAAAAGTGCCCAATATTCAAATAGAGAAAAGAGTATTCTGAGCTATAGACACAACTAAAAAAGAAAGAGAAAAGAATATTGCAAAAGAGAAAAAATGTGTTTTTTTCAGGAACCACATGTTTTCAGGAGTAGGTTGATGCAAAGCAAGTGGAGTGACAGAAATAGCAACAAGGGAATTACAAAATATTATATTTGGCAGATACCAGTCAAAAGTTAATGTAGAACTGATAATGTAGCACTGTGTATGGTTGATTCAGAGCTGCAGGAAGCTGAACATGAAAATAGTCTGGATGCTTAATAATAATAATAACAATAATAATAAAAAAAAACATTTGGTGTATAGAGCTCATATCATTATAGTGAATCTCAATGTGCTTGACATAGAAAGTTAAAAGAGAAGCGAAATAACTTAAAAATTACTAAGAAGAAAAAAAATAGTACTGGATGTTGCTAAAAGACCACTTTTAAAAGTCTTGGTTGAAACCTCTTTTCTGAGATGATCAGGAAGGCTATTCGACAAGAAAGGAGCATACAGAAGTAAGGACCTGCAAAAGATTCAATTAACCTGATCTAAAAGAGAGGAGTGAAGTTTCAAAAAGAAGAAGGTCAGTGAAGTACATGGGGCCTTTGCCTTTCAGAGCCTTAAAATCCATGCCCAGTATTTTAAAATTCACTGTATCTTGGACAAGGAACCAGTGGAGCTTTGATATAATAGGGGTGGTATGGTCTGACTTTGTTGCTCTGGTGAGAACCCTGGCATTGCAGTTCTGGAGAAGCTGTAATTTAATTAATGAGCTTAAGGGCAGACCACAAAGGAGAGTGTTACAATATCCAAGCTGGATGAAATGAAGGCATGAATTAACTTTTCAGTATCTGCAAAATTAAGAGAACACCTTAACCTGGAGATATTTTTCAAATTAAAATATGAAGGCTCACAGATATTTTTATATTAACTGAAAAATTGAGAGATGCGTCAAACTTCACACCCAACTTACCGAAGACAGAGGGATAACATTTCGAATAAAAAATGGGACTGCAGTTACTAGTACTGGCTGTTGTTGGATTTTTCCCAGTTTTTGTCTCTTTATCCCGGATTCCACCATAATGCGTGTAAGGTACACCTTGCCACTACTCCATCTTAAATGGAATTATATCCTACAGAATTCTGACTTTGAGCATTGCCTGGATCCTGGTATTTTGCAATCTATGAGATATATCCACTGCAGCTCTAAATGCTCTTTTCTGCCAACCTAGCGGTGTTTTGCAGTTACTGTTTTTGAGCTCCAGGCTCCAAAAATGTCCCAC
Source organism: Atractosteus spatula (assembly GCF_055471065.1). NCBI lineage: Eukaryota > Metazoa > Chordata > Actinopteri > Semionotiformes > Lepisosteidae > Atractosteus > Atractosteus spatula. The sequence goes on from NC_142707.1 coordinate 29,315,303, forward strand.
TCTGGTGATTATGCAAACAATTTAAACTGCCTTCCACATCTGGAACTGACTCAGATTCTCAACAATCCCCCTGGGATTCACACGTTGAGCCCAGCCAAATCAGCCTCATCCAACACCTAATCCATAAAAAGTGGAGTCCTATTAAATGACTTCATCTCATTACAGACAAAAAACTCAACTTTCTGTGCTTGACTGAACCCTGGAACAGACATAATGATGTTATCTTGTTTAACAAGCTTGTCCATCCAGGTTCTGGTTTATTTGAGCAATCTCTCCCCTCTGGACATTGTGGTGGTCTAATTGTTATTTATAATCTCCTTTTCTGTGTGAGTCTGGTTACTACAGTATACAACTATTTCTTGTATATTACTTAATTTCATTACAGTGTTGAATCACTTACTGTGTGTTTGGTGGTCTATAGCATACACCTAACACTATACTTCAGGAATGTTTTTAAATTAGTCTGACTCACATAGATTCAGAGTTTCTTGATTCTTCTAGCTTATGTTCTTGTACAGGACCTGATACCCTTTTTAATATATGGTAATACACTTCCCCGTCTTCTATCATTCCTGTTGCTCTGGAACAGAGTGTATCCACTTATGTTGTGTTCCTCTCAATCATTTTGGTCTAGCCAGGGTTCTGTGATTCCAGTAACATCATAATTGCCTGCTAATGATATGAATGGAGGTATAAGCATTTGAAATTGCATTAAATGATCCACTATTCACAAATCTAAGCTAATACATTTTAAGCTTATGATAGATGTCTCCTTCTCAGTAACAATAAACAAATCTTATTTAGAAAATCATTACAATTTCTGATGTTATTACAACTTTTATGATGTTATAGAGTACATTGTTATGAATAATTCAGTGTATTATTTTGGTCATTGTAAAATTAGAATGGGGTTCTGTGGACACAAATGATTTTATGAAATTCTCTCTGTTATGATTTATGTGATCCATAAAGATCAAAGACTGAACCTAATTCAAGATCAGAGATTGGAATTTAATATTACCTTTTAACAACCAAAAATATTAAGTGGATCCTTTTAATTGATTCAGAAAACAGGATTAATCATGCTTTATATGGAACATAAAACAGTCTCCATTTTCCCAGTCTAGGTGATTTAATGTATTAAAAACTTGATCTATTTCTTCTTATTGTGAAGCTTCAACTTTTTATAACTATAATTCTTACAAAAGTTAATTCCTACACTGAACTCTAAGGTGTTTCAATATGCTGTAAACTGCATAATATGTGATAACAGACTGTTGTATTTTACTTTGACAGTATGTACAGTAGAATTTCTACAAATAAGCATAATCTTTTTCATTTTTTCACCTATACTTATCGTAACTTGAAGGTCTAGCATTATATGTGGTTACCTCTATCAAAATTTCTGTATGTAGGGTGTTTCTATTGTAGCCAGCAGCCATATCACTCTGCAATTCATACCTGGCAATCCACTAAAGCTAAGCAGGTGTGAGCCTGGTCAGTACCTGGATAGGAGACCTCCCAGGAAAAACTAAGGCTGCTGCTGGAAGAGGTGTTAGTGGGGCCAGCAGGTGGTGCTTACCCTGTAGTCCATGTGGGTCCTAATGTCCCAGTATAGTGATGGGGACACTATACTGTAAACAGGCACTGTCCTTCGGATGAGATGTAAAACTGAGATCCTGACTCTCTGTGGTCATTAAAAATCCCAGGACGTTTCTTGAAAAGAGTAGGGGTTTAATCCAGTGTCCTGGCCAAATTTCCCATTGGCCCTTACCAATCATGGCCTCCTAATAATCCCCATCTATGAATTGGCTTCATCACTCTGCTCTCCTCCCCACTGATAGCTGATGTGTGAGGAGCATTCTGGTACACTGTGGCTGCTGTCGCATCACCCAGGTGGATGCTGCACATTGGTGGTGGTGGAGGGGAGTCCCCATTACCTGTAAAGCGCTTTGAGTGGAGTTTCCAGAAAAGTTCTATATAAGTGTAAGCAATTATTATTATTATTTATTATTATTATTATTATTGTATGTAGACAATATTATGAACTGTTTTCATTTGTTTTGATAGTGGATAGTTCTGGATAGTTCTCATTGGCAGTGGTTTCTGATGTACATTTATCTCAGGGGTATGTAACTTGTAATAAACCTTTCTTAGGGCCAGATTACAGAATAAGTCAAGGAGTACTTTTATCAGCAAACAAACCTCATTCTTTATTCCCTCTGGCTCGGGGAACAGCAGTCACCTCCCGGGGGGTACTTGTGTATACATAAAATCACATCGCAGGAGAGGCTCTATTTTTTAATACCCTACTCCACTTTCTTACACACCATATCTACAGATAGTTCCCAAGATATAAAGATGTGACGTCTTTTTACTATAGAGAAACTTACTCAGAAGATACAATGAATTAATACTCCTACTGAGACTCTTTTTTTCAGTTATAAGAAGTAGGGGACTGATAATCTGTAATTATATTGGTCTCCATGAGGTTGTTTTTTTTCTTTTTTTTTTAAATCAGGCAGCATTTTCAACTCAATATAAGGAGTTTTGATGTGCTTCTATGCGCCTGTTGTATTTTTTAGTAAATTCTCTGCCTTATCTTTTCAACACTTATGCCCATGGACACATAGGGTTACAGCCTTTCAATAAATACATGAATCTGAGCACGACCCACATCATATTGATTGCTTGATTTTTTTAAACTTTCATTTTTAATTGTTCCTAAGCATTTTCATTTTTCATAATTATGTAGCAGGCGACACATCCTGTTACCCTAGAAAAACTGGGACAAGAAGAGCAAGCTGGAGGTCAGAAATTTCCCCATAGAAAAAAAAATCATTAAGAAATCTCTTTATATTCTTCATTCTGTTATATATTTAATTTGAGGCATTTTGAGACTCATATTGTCTTAACTTATTCAGCATGATGATGCATTAGTAGCCCAGGGGGCCAAATATCACACTTACTACTGTTGGATATTTTAAAAACGATCCTTTTAAATGTCTGACATTAGAATTTTATAAGTCATTTATAGAAAGAACAAGGTACTGAATGCATATCGTATGGAATTACCCCTGAGGCCAAAGTGCTAAATTGGCTTTTTTACCCATTTTCCTGAAAAGCTAAAACTTTGCTAAATAAATTTTCCCACATATAATCCCTGGAACCCTGTCTTGCATGCTTTAGCCTTGTCCTTTTGTGAAATACAGACAGACAGCCTTAATCGAAACCCCATTCCAGTATGACTGTCTATCTAGCTAAAGGTAAAACATATTTTATGACTGGCAGTCAATATCCCTTCTATAGGATTCGCATCAAGAATCAAATCAGCAGACTTGGACAGGTTTAAAATTGGATTAATTAACACTGAATTAACTGCTTAAACCAAAAATACAAAGAGTCCCAAGATTTTTTTTCATTTACCAGAACGATTGGGATTTTCAAGGCCTATCATAAAGCATTATTATTAACACTTCATTTGAATGTTTCAAGCACAATGTCTAAATAATACCTTCATAATTGCTACACAAGACTGTATAATAACATGCATAATGCTTTCTAGGGACATGCATAAATGACATAGCATGTGCATAAGAGATAATGACATTTGTTTTAACAATGTTTATAGCACCTTGTACTACACATGTGACAAGCATAAAAGAACATAATTAACATTGTTATAACACTATGCTATGACATATGTGACGTAGCTCTGTATGTCATGGCACATGGGTAATTGTGGACTTGTGCAACCCTTTCTTTGGAACTCTTGGAACATAAGGTCCTCATAGTATGAACTGACATACTTACCTTTCTCTTTTGTTTCCTCCTTGTGGAATGTGGACACTTTTCCCTACACCATACAATACATATAAGGGTGTCCTTTGGTACCATATTCCAACTCTAGTGTCAATATGACTGTTTCTGAAAATGGTACCTTCTCCAACATTTCTGAAAGAGTCATAGATGGTATAACAGAAATTGCTCAAATCATTCTATTAGACAGTTTGCACATTCCAGCAATGTTAGATTCTTGCACTGCTTTTTGTCAATTTGGCCAGCACTGAACTAATTCTGTCAGTGTTGGCTTAACTTTTAGTGTTAAAAAATACCTTGCCAATCTTGTCATCCACAAATCACTGAAATGGGAGGTTAATTCCAGCCCCATTATGAAGAAAATTCCAAATCAGGGAGCAATAACACACAATAGCAATAAAATATTGAATTTAAATATCACATAGAGTTGCAACAAGTTATTGGCCAGATTGCAATGTACCTCCTCAGTAGATTTTCTGCAATTTAAATGATATAGGATTTAGCTGTAAAAATCACTGTTCTAAAATTATGCAGCAATGTTGTCACAGGAAAACAAAATCTTTCCAATAAAGGGAAAAAATGACACATCTCTAATGAAGTCAAATCTTTTATTGAAACACACAATGAATACAATAAACCATAAACATTCATAACCAGCAGGTATTATACTGCATGAAAATTGATGCAGTGGGGAAAAAAAAGTGCAAAAAGGCAAATTTCCATTGAATTGTACAATTGGTTTAAATTAAAAAACAGAATGGCTATTTTTTAAGAACAAGTGAATTACATTTGTCTGAACCTTCTGATATCGTGGAAGAACCTTCCTAGTTTTCCAGTGGAGTGTTCTTGTCCTAACTAGTAATTACATTCTTCTTCAGGTGATGCCTCAACAACTTTTTTTTTTTAGATTTCCACAGTGCTATGTTTCACTTTCTGTTACATAAATCTGAATGTCACATAACATAGAGTGAATGTCATGCATGTTGTGCCAAGCACTATAAACAAGACTAAAACAAATGTCATGACCTCTTGTGACACGTGATTATAATGTCTTGTAGCAGTTATGAAGGGATTATGACATTCAAATAAAGCATTACTGAATTCTTCATTTTTCCTCTTCTAAATCATACTGTACAGTACCCAACAGGAACTTTTCCTCAACCTTACAGTATGTAATCGTAACTAATACAATATGAAACTTCACAAGCCATGTTGTGATCTGTTCACAATGTCTGTTTCTAAATGTTTGCAGCAAAAATGATGACAAGACATACTGTAACGTGTCACAAGGAGGAAGTCTAATGCTCAAGCTTAGAGCACTGTAAAAAAGGCAGCAGATCCACTACCTTCCAATTTGTGTGCTCTAAAAACACCATTCAAAAAAGGAACTTCTGTTTTGTCCCCCATGAAATGTAAAATAACAAATGAATCATGGAAGCTGGACACTTCAAAGTTTCTAAGGTCGTGCAAAGACAAAACCTTTAAATATGAAACTTGATAACATCAAAGCTGAGGAAACATTAATTTACTCTGAGAATGCTGTTTTTAATAGCATTCATTGCTCAATGACTACAGATGGTAATGATCAGCCCCATATTGATGGCCAGGACACCCTGGAGACGGTCGCCATGCACACTGATGAATGTGTCATAGCCAGTGGAAAGCACTCATCTGTGGGCATATGTATTTTTCTTAAATCCTTTAGTGACAGGCTATTTGAGCATCATAAAGAGTGCATGACTAAATGATTGTCCTTTTATCACTTGATTGAAATCGATTAATTCTTAAGATAAGATAAAGCTGTACTGATACTTTGCTTGTATAATATAGTAACACATTCTGGCAAATGCAGGAACAATCAAGCATCATTAAATGATTACATATTTTAACATGACTACAAGATTTGATATGCATGACTGACGTTTCAGCTACACCCACTTTCAGTGTCTAAAACAATAAGTGGGTTTTGCCTATACTGTCCTCACTCTGTGTATTAGTCATAATGCTAATGAAGTGCACTAAGTAGCAATATAATGTATCTGTACATATGTATATTTAAGCCTTTCTTATTCTGTACTTTTAAAAGAGCTGACTAAGTACAGACCAAACATGCACTTAGAAACCTAATGGATATTTTTTTGTGGAGGATTTAATGGAATCTTATATTCAATTAAAATTTACATTAGAAATTCTGCTGATAAAAAAATGCTATCACCTGCCCATGACATCTATATAAAGCAGCTCAAAACAGATGACACTTAATAAATACCATGAATCAGGTACTAAATTTCAACATAACTCTAATACACTTTTTATACACATTTTATGTAACAGTTTCTACTAGAGGTTACTTTACACTAACTAAGCCCTGTTGTATTACTTTGTACTGAAACCATTTTATGTGACTCAACATGGCAAGGTTACTTACATAAAAATGTTACTCTGAAAAAAATGTATTTTATGTAAATATATTGATCTAATCTTCAAATAATAGATATTTAAGAAAAAATAAATACAAATACAAAGTGCTCATGCACATATATATAATATTTATATTACTGATCTAGTCATTACATTTTATGCTCTTCCAAGTGATTAAAGAGTTTTATACCTCTTTCTTATACTCATTGATTGTATCTCTCTGATAGAGAGGTGAATTATTATCTTCATGCAGTGAAAACTGACAGTCTCAAAGCAAGCTGGTGGCATTTTAATATTCTGGTTGTACAGCTTTCTGTATTATTATCAATAAAAGATATTACTGTAATAAGAAAAATCAAAAGTCTTGCTCTCATACTTGAATGATTCCATATCTTTCCTGAATCAATTTCCCTTCCTGGCGTTAATTGCTGACATTATACTGTACAGTACATGTCATAACAAATGAGCAAGTACTGTATGCCTTCATTTCATTTCAAACTGGGAGTCCAGGGCTACATACAGCATACAACTCTAGGAGTACAGTGCTACCAGATATACAGTATGTTCTCAATTGCTTTTAAGCAAGCATGTTGAGTGAAATTAAAAAAAATAGCCTGGACTCCACTGTCATTCCAGAGTTTTTTCATTCCAAACCACCAATGCATTATAACAAGAAACCCAAACATTTTTACACCTCTTATAACATGCATTTACTCCTTCTGTTATTTCCTAACATATTAGTGTATGAACGACACATTGTCTTCTGCTCATCACAATTAAGTAAAATGATATGTGGCGGAGGCAAGATGAACGTACTAAAAATATAAATGAAAAAAATGAAATTAACTACAAAAGTGTCTTGGGTCCCTCTTCCTGCAGAAGTGGCACCAGTCACCCATTATAGTCTTATTGTAACTATAATTGTTCTCACTACTAAAATATTCATGGGATGTTTATTCAGCCACCATATTCATTAAACATGGGTAGACAAAGATTTTGTATTCTTTTTTTTTCATAACCTGATATTGTAGAACCTTTGACTAGCTGTGCTGCATAGAATTTTAACTCATGCTTAATTCATTACTGCATTCGAAAACCCAATTAACTTCTCAAATGATATTGCCTTCAGATACCCAACTGATCATAAGCAACTTCAGTCTTTTACTAGCACAGTACCAGCTGGAGTAGAACTGTAATTACCAGCATAACCCAGTTATTTAAAGATTTTAAATTCCCCTTTACATACATTAAAAAACATTGACAGAACTACTTATTGCTTTTGAAAGCTTACTCATCAATATGTAGGCTGTGTTCACATGCCTAAACTCTCAGAAACTAACATTTTACTAGCTATTGTGTTACGAGCTTCATTCAAGATTCACAATGTTGCAAGGCATACAGATAACAGTTATGGTTTTTCATGCGGTGAATGTGGCAATATCTTGAACATGACTGTAAATGTAAATGTGATTATCGCACCCTTGGGGCATTAGTCGGTCAAAATTTGAATTTGTACAAGCTGGTATAATCAAGATAAATCACACTCATAATTGAAGAGCGCTGCTAAATAACTGAAAAATTAGCAATATGATGCAGCAGTCAGTGATACAACATATTCATTATTAGAGTTTTGTTAACTTTTGTTCATCACTACATAACTCAGTAAGAGTAAAACAGTTTTTTTTTACATTTTCTTCCAGTGACATTTCTGTTAATAGAATTTTGGAAGGCATAAGGTCCTAGGAGACTATCCTTTGTGAAGAAGACTCAAGGTGACGCTTAACAGACACGATTAGAATATTTTTCCATCTGTCCAATATTTTATAAATATAAGCCAAAACTAGTAGTTATTAAAATATATTTTAAGTATTCTCAATGTAACATGTAGCTTCATGTTTAAACAGACAAAACATTGTCTGTTCAAATGTTCAAATCACAGTTATGCCAGCTTTTAAAGGTATTTTAGAATTTTAAACCCTGAAAGCCTTAGTCAGAATCTATATCTTTCTGTAATGCAATGGAACATCTGCAGTGTGGTTCAGATAACAGAGTGAAGGACTTTAAAAAAACATATAATAAAGATGCTTTTAGGAATCTAAAAAATAACTTTTATTGCAGAACAACATAATTCTTACTGTACAGTATATGTCTTAGTAGTTGTTGTTTTAGGTTTTGTTACGGATTCGGCCAGTGAAACCGAAACCAAGTAGTGAACCCACTTGCGGGAGCCGATAGAGACAAGTCGTGATCCAAATAGCCGAAGGAGAGAGCCGAGAGTCCAGGGGAAGCCAGTGATCCAAACAGGGAGAGAGTAGCCAAAGCCAGACCGTAAGCCAAAACCATAGACGAAGGAGAGAGCCGAGAGTCCAGGGGAAGCCAGAGAACCAAACTAGGAGAAAGCAACCGAAGCCGAGCCGTAATCCAAAAGACATAGTAAAAGGGGATAAACCAAAGTCGGAACCAGAACAGTACGAGGAGGTAGAAGGCGTAGCGCAACTAAGTAGCTCGAAAGGGAAACCAATACTGAGCGAGGGGGTAAGGAAAGACTAATGCTTAAATACCAGATGAGACGGAGGTGTGGTGGTGAAAGCGTACACTGATAGGTGGACTAATGAACTAAGGCTACGCCTTCTTCTGCCTCTTTCGTTGCCGAGAGGCAGGGATCGTAACATTACCCCCCTCTTTATGGGCTGCTCCCGACGCCCTAGCTGGACGATTAGGAAAACTCTGATGGAAATCCCGGATCAGGTTTGAATCCAGTATATCTCTTTCCGATACCCACGACTGCTCCTCTGGACCGTAGCCTTCCCAATCCACTAGGTATTGCAGGGATCCACGAGACCATCGGGAATCTAAGATCTTATTTATGGTGTAGGCAGGGAGTCCATCAATTACTCGAGGTGGTGGGGGTTTTTGTTGTGGTTTAGACAGAGTGGATCTGCGAAAAGGCTTAAGGAGGGAAACATGGAATGTAGGGTGAATCCTGAGGGTAGGAGGCAAGGCCAGCCGATAAGTTACAGGGGTAACCTGGGTGAGGACACGAAAAGGACCGATGAACCTGGGAGCAAGCTTGCCAGAAGGTTGCTTTAGAGGAAGGTTGTGGGTAGACAACCAGACAAATTGTCCACGTCGAAATCTGGGTATGGTTCGACGGTGCCGATCCGCCACGGTCTTCTGCCGAGCTGCAGTGTGAAGAAGGGCGGCTTTAGCCTTCTTCCAGAAGTCCTGCAGGTTAGTGATATACTCCTGAACAAAAGGAACTTCTGTGTCCGGCGGGGAGTCCGGGAAAAGAGGAGGCTGATAACCTAAGGCACACTTGAATGGTGACATGTCGGTCGAAGAAGTATACAAAGAATTATGAGCATATTCTGCCCATGGAAGCAATGACACCCAGTTATCTTGGGTAGATGAGATATATGCCCGTAAGTAGGTTAGCAGTTCTTGATTCATACGCTCAGTTTGACCATTGGCCTGAGGGTGGTAAGCTGAAGTAAGCGAAACTGAGGCTCCCAGTGACTTACAGAAGGCCTTCCAAAATCATGAAATAAACTGGGGGCCCCTGTCGTCTTTAGGGATGCCATGAAGACGGAAGATATGCAGTACGAACAGGTCTGCTAGTTCCCTAGCTGAAGGCAAGGAAGGTAGGGGAATAAAATGGGCGGATTTAGAGAAACGATCTACTACTACTATGACTGTCGTGTATCCTTGGCTTGGTGGAAGGTCAGTAATGAAATCAACTAAGAGGTGGGTCCAAGGACGGTCGGGGATAGGTAAAGGTTGAAGAGGGCCTGCCACCCTCATCCGAGAAGACTTAATTCGGGAACATATAGAGCAGGCTTGGACATACTCCTTGACATCTTTAACCATGGTTGGCCACCAGAAATCTCTAGAGATGAAATCCAAGGTACGTCGGAATCCAGGGTGTCCGGCGAAGCGGGAGTCATGTCCCCATTGTAAGACAGAAGATCTGACTGGGGTTGAGACAAATAACTTGTCCTGAGGGCACTGAGGAGGTACAGTTTGTCCAGCCAAGGCGCGTCTAACTACGACTTCTATGTCCCATCTGACAGCTGCCAGGAATTTACCAGAAGGGATGATGGGTTCAGAAAGCAGTTCAGCCTCAGGGGGGTCATGGATCCGTGAGAGAGCGTCAGCTTTGATGTTTTTAGAGCCTGGAGTGTAGGTGATAAGGAAATTAAATCTGGTGAAAAAGAGGGACCATCTGGCCTGGCGAGGACATAGACGTTTGGCCGATTGTAAATACTCCAGGTTTTTGTGATCTGTGTATAACAAGAATGGATGATGAGCTCCCTCCAGCCAGTGCCTCCATTCCTCCAATGCTAACTTAATAGCCAGAAGCTCACGGTTACCAACTTCATAGTTCATCTGTGCAGGGGATAACTTCTTAGAAAAGAAGGCGCAGGGGTGAAGAATCTGTTTTTCTCCATGACGTTGAGAGAGAACAGCGCCCACACCATGGCCAGAAGCGTCCACCTCAACAACAAAAGGCAAAGAAGGATCAGGGTGTTTCAGGATGGGGGCAGTGGTGAAAAGGTGTTTCAGGTGCTGAAATGCCTCTTCTGCTTGAGGGGTCCATTTACCTTGTCTGGGTCCTTTGCGAGTTAAAAAGGTTATGGGAGCAACCACCGAGCTGAAGTTTCGAATAAACTTTCTATAGAAGTTGGCAAAGCCAAGAAACTGTTGTATGTGTTTAAGGTTCTTGGGTGTGGGCCAATCAGTAATTGCGGAGACTTTAATTGAGTCCATTTCTACCCCTTCTGGAGAGATGATGTAACCTAAAAAGTGAATCCTAGAAGCATTAAAAGTGCACTTCTCCAGTTTGACAAAGTTTATTCTTTATGAGTCGGGGGAGTACTTCTCTGACATGGAGAACATGATCCTGGAAGGTATTAGAGAAAATTAGAATGTCATCAAGGTATACCAAGACAAACCTTTGTAGCAGATCACGAAAAATATTAATAAAGGTTTGAAACACTGCCGGGGCATTTACCAAACCAAAAGGCATGACCAAATATTCATAATGTCCATGGGTTGTCATAAATGCCGTCTTCCACTCGTCCCCTTCCCGAATACGGATTAAATTATAGGCCCCTCGTAGATCCAGTTTGGTGAAGATCTTGGCCCCATGCACGGACTCAAGTGCTGCTGGAATTAGGGGCAAAGGGTACTGGTTTTTAATAGTGATCTCATTAAGGCCACGATAATCAATACAGGGACGGAGCCCACCATCCTTCTTTTCCACAAAAAAAAAACTGGCACAAGCAGGTGAAGTAGATGGGCGTATAATTCCAGCCTTTAGAGAATCTTGTATATATACTTTCAGGGCCTCGGATTCCGTATTGGAGAGCGGAAATATACGACCTTTAGGAGGAATAGTTCCTGGCAAAAGGTCGATGGCACAGTCATAAGGTCGGTGGGGTGGGAGAGCCAAGGTCTCTTGCTCATTAAAGGCTTCCTGTAGATCAGAATAATGGGGGGGTATCATAGGAACGCCAGAAGGGGGCGTTTCCATGAGTGCAACTCTTACAGGCAGACGACAGCAACTACCAATACATTGGGGTCCCCGAGTTAAAATTTCTCTACGGGACCATGAAATGTTAGGGTCATGCTGTTGGAGCCAGGGAAATCCTAGTACGAGGGGATGTGATGGGGTCTCGAGGAGATAAAACCAGATATCTTCCACATGTGTGGCGCCAATTTGCAATCTTATTAATTCAGTTTGCCATCTTATAAGTCCTGGAGACACTGGGGAACCATCAATAGATTGTACACGAAGAGGAGGAGTCACCTGGGTCAGGGGCAGTTTCCAAGCCTGAGCTAAGGAGGCGTCGATGAAGTTCCCCGCTGTCCCCGAGTCAATAAAAGCAAGAAGTGGCGTCTGTTTATTACCCCAAAACAATGTAGACATAATAGAAAATCCTGAGGAAAACTTAGAGGATTGAGTTAACTCACTCACCACAGGATCTTGAGCAGTTGGGAGGCGCCTCAAAGACGAACATAAAGCAGGGCAGTCAGCTTTAAAGTGTCCTAATTTTCCACAGTACATACAGCGGCCCTCTCGTCTGCGTCTCTCTCTCTTTCTTCTGGAGTTAACCGGGCGTAGGCAATTTCCATGGGTTGTTCCGAGTCTAGAGTGTTGGTAGGTGGTGGCCGAGGAACCTCTTGTATCTGTGTCTGAGATCTTTCTCTATTCCTCTGACGACTTCTAAACTCTAACTCCAACATCTGGGAAATTACTTCCTCCAAAATTCTGCCCAACTGTGGCATAGTTACCAGGTGATCCTTTATTTCTTCACATAATCCTTGCAGAAAAAGAAAAATTAGGACCTCATCATCCCAGTGAGTCTCTGCTGCTGCTACTTGAAAGTCTATGGCATAATCCTGTGCAGACCTGTGGCCCTGGCGGATAGATGAGAGGCGGTAGGCGGAGTCTTGTCCAGCTGAGGAACGACAAAAAAACCCCTTAAATTTCTCTAAAAAGAGATCATAGTCCTGTACCTCAGGAGCCCCGCAATCTAGTAAGGCAGTAGCCCATTCCAGAGCACGGCCATTTGACAGAGAAACTACGAAGGCAATCTTGTCTTGAGGAGAAAAAAAAGTTACCGGATGGAGCCTGAAAACCAGCGCACACTGTGCCAAGAAGCCCCGACATTTCGTAGGGTTGCCGTCAAACCTGTCAGGGGGTGTAAGTGGAAGAGGTCGAGGAGCAGGTGTAGAAGCTGGTGGGGGCGGAGCCGAAGCGGCAGCTCCAGCGTTACTTTCACTATTACTGGTAGGCAGCATTGCCGACAGGTGTGCTGAAATCTGTTGGACGGAAGCCTGTAACTGGAGTAAAGCTTTCCAGTGCTGATCCAAAACCGAGCGAAATTCCTCTTGCTCCGCTGGGTCCATGTTAAATGGCTCAGTATTCTGTTACGGATTCGGCCAGTGAAACCAAAACCAAGTAGTGAACCCACTTGCGGGAGCCGATAGAGACAAGTCGTGATCCAAATACCGTAGCAGAAGGAGAGAGCCGAGAGTCCAGGGGAAGCCAGAGAACCAAACTAGGAGAAAGCAACCGAAGCCGAGCCGTAATCCAAAAGACGTAGTAAAAGGGGATAAACCAAAGTCGGAACCAGAACAGAACGAGGAGGTAGAAGGCGTAGCGCAACTAAGTAGCTCGAAAGGGAAACCAATACTGAGCGAGGGGGTAGGGAAAGACTAATGCTTAAATACCAGATGAGACGGAGGTGTGGTGGTGAAAGCGTACACTGATAGGTGGACTAATGAACTAAGGCTACGCCTTCTTCTGCCCCTTTCGTTGCCGAGAGGCAGGGATCGTAACAGGTTTGCTGTTAAGAAGGCATTGGATCCAAAACAAAATGCTATCACATATATTTTGAAGTCCCTGAGTGAAAAAAGTCCAATTTCCATGTGTTCCTTGACAAGTTGCAATCACTTACCTTTGGATTGCAGTTATATTTGGGGTAGAAAAGGCTGTAGAGCTGTCATCAACTAACTTGAGTCCCTGCAAGAACCTTTAAATATTGAAACAAGAACTAAATAAATTATTTCTTTGAAATTCAGTTCACAATTAATTATTACGTAGTATTCTAAAAAAAAGTTTTATTTGTAAAACCAGCCTAATGTGAATAATGCCTTCTTCTTAAAACATATAGTTTTGAGCAGTTTAAATGGAGCCTCTGGAAAAAGGCATTATCTTTAATTATACTTCATTACTCATTTCTATCTTTTAGTCATTGCTAAGTAGCTTTAATGATAAAAGATTATAGTGCCTGAGTTTTGTGCACTTCAATTAATGTTCTTGATTAATAATAAATCTGCCTACCTATTAATGCAGCAGATTTTAGTCATTATGGATCCCAGTTCTACAGTTATTTATTATTCTTAATTATAATAATTCTAATACTGTAGATACCAGTTCCTGTACAGTAGAAATAATTCATTCTTACTTTGCAAAAAATATGTTTTGCAGGTAAATGGCAAAAATAACGTACTTGAGGGAAAACTTTAGATTTTGAAAACCTTCAAAAGCAACTTTTAACATGGATTTTTTAAATTCACATAATGAATTGTATCAGAAATAATCAGAAATAAAGTTGTGACCTTTTTCATGTAAGACATGCATATAGAGGATCAATGTAAAGTTTTGCTTTTGATTCAATATAAAGAGAAATATTTCTGTTACATACAGTATTTCATATATACTGTAGTAAATATTTCTGCTTCTTATCCAAAATATTTAAACTTCACTAGATACACAGACGGGATCAAGGGTATGTGATTGTGAGACCTTAGGGCAGTGAAGTCATCGTTTATATGATACTGTACAAGAACATCCTGTATGCAGCTCACGATAATTTGGGGATGTATTTCTCTTCACCATACAACTGCACATGCATGAATACAAAAAAACATTTAGACAGTTCATTAATAATAGTCTGTAACAGTGATGTTAAAAACACAGGAACCCTCCTCTCCTGATGTCTTCCAAATCTTCCTGGTGCTGTCGGTTATTTGCATTCTGATGATGTGGGTAGGACACAGTTTATTAGATAATGAACATCATGTCCAGAGCCTTTCATTCATTCCAGTGTCAACATTGTCCTGTTGCAGTTTCAACCTCTTGACTTCTGATTCTGAGCTCTGAACTAAAGCAATGCTGGTTATACGCAGACTTGTTTTAAAATTAATTAGTTGGTCAGTTTATTTTTACTAGCAAACTAGCAAACAACCAAGCACATGTCAGCATTTTATACCTACAGAACCCTAAATGGCCATTTTTCTTAGTGAAAACATTACTGTGCATTACATATGACTTCATAAAACTGGACTCTACAACAAGATATTGGTTCACTTAAGTAAATGCAAATATTCTGAGATTTTAATATTATGTAATACACAATTTGTCTTTTATACTGTGAACCATGAATACCGTGAGCAATATACTTAAAGATAAATTATATTTCCTTCTGACCTTAAGATAGCTTTCAAATACTATCACAGTGCATTAACATCCACATATGTAATTTTGTGGAAATGGAAGAGACAAGTGCCCCCTTCAAGTTTTCCAGGATGAGAAAAATATCCTTTTCACTTTTCAGCTCTTCTTGTCTTCAAAAATGTACAGTACTTGTCATGTCACAAGTGTGACACAGAATGGCAGTAAGGTAAGAGCCACTTGTCCAGGGTGATTTGAAGAGCAGTCTCATAAAATGATCTGAGTGTGAGAGAAAATTACTGAGGAGTAAAAATGTTGCTTTCCCTTTGCTGTTTGTAATGCCTAGGCTATCAATACAAAAAGTTCCTTGCAGAAACATTACAGTAGTGTGAAAAAGTAAGTACACACCATGAAAAGATTTGTCTTTTTTTACATTTGTGGACAAAAGGATATTTGATAATCATTTCAACAATACTGATAGATAAAGGTGATCTAATTTTTAAAAATAACATTGCAAAATCACATTTTGCACTCATTTGTACTATTTAAATCAACAGAAATGCACTTTCCTTGTGCGGAAAAAGTTAGTACAGTATGCCCCTACCTTTATGAGTGCATCAAATGCCTAAAATTAGAATCAGGTGCACCAAAACAGGTGCAAATGATTAGAACAATCACTAGAGAGTAACTTGGAGGGAACTGCCTTATATAAACATCAGAAACCTGTGGTCTGGTTCGGTCTTAGTGATTGAGGTGTGTGGCTACATCATGCCAAGATCAAAAGAGCTCTCTGAGGTCCTCAGAAGAAAGATTGTTGGTGCCTATGAGTCTGGGAAGGGTTTTAAAGCCATTTCCAAGCAATTTCTAGTCAATCACTCCACTGTCCGAAAGATCACCTACAGTACAAATGGAGAAAATTTCAAAGCACTGGCAATCTATCCAGGCCAGGTTGTCCCACCAAATTCAGCCCAAGAGCTGACCGAAAGATGCTGCAGGAAGTCTCCCAGGATAACATCATGGGATTTACAGGCAAGTCTTGCCTCAGTCAATGTCAAAGTGCAATGTCAAAGTCAACCATCCAAAAGAGACTGCACAACTTTGCCCTACATGCAAGGTCAGGAAGGAAGAAGCCTCTGCTCTCAAAAAAGAATATAGATGCACAACTGAAGTTTGCCAGACAACACCTAGGTGAAGATCAGGACTATTGGAACAATGTGCTCTGGATGGATGAGACAAAGGTAGAGCTGTTGTAACGAAGTGTAGTTTAGGACCCTGTGCAGATGGTATAATCTGGAAGTGACTGGAAAAGGGCTACAGGGAAAACACAGTTAGGAAAGGAACGAATGGCGAACAGGGGGCGGTGCCGACAGTGGTCAGGTGCAAGGGGGGAGCACAGGCAAACAAGTCCAGGGAAGTCCATTCAGGAAATCCGGGCACAGTCCAAAATCGAAAGCCGGGTGATCCAACCAAGACAAGACGAACAAGGTTAAAATCTGGAGCAGAATCTGGAACAGGACAGGAGGTTAAAACAGAATGACGAGGCCAGGCGCTCCGAGCCCCGGACTCGGCTGGGTCAGGACTCCAATCAGAAGCCTAAGCCCTCAACCCTCAAGCGGATGTAGGGCGACTTGATGCTAGGCGGGCCTCCGGGCGTCCGTCTTCCAATGCAGAGCACCGAGGTTCTGGAGCACCAGGTTTAAATAAAGATCGGAACAAGGGGGCAGGTGAATGTGATAATGAACTTAACACAAAAGGGGTCGGAGAGCCCTCAACAGGAGGGATGACGATAATGATGGCTGTTTGCCCACAATGTCAGACGTCATGTTTGGAAAAAAACAAAGACTGCCTTTGACAAAAAGAACCTCATACCAACTGTAAAGCATGGTGGTGGAAGCATTATGGTTTGGGGCTGCTTTTCTGTCTCAGGGCCTAGCCAACTTGCCATCATAAAGTCAACCATGAATTCCACATTGTACCAGAGAGTACTTGAGGAAAATGTGAGGCCATCTGACAAAAAGTTGAAGCTAAACCATAAGTGGACCTTGCAACAAGACAGTGATCCAAAACACTCAAGCAAATCCACAAAAGAATGGCTCAAAAAGAAGAAATGGAGAGTTATGGAAAGTCAAAGCCCAGATCTTAACCCCATAGACATGCTGCAGGGGACTTGAAGTGGGTAGTACATACACGAAAGCCCTCAAACATCACACAGTTGAAAGAGTTCTGTAAGGAGGAGTGGGCAAACATTTCTCAAAGTCGATGTACAGTAGGAGACTGATAGACAAATACAAGAAATGCCTATAAGAAGTGATTTCTGCCAAAGGGGGCAACACCAGCTATTAAAGCTAGGGGGTATACTTATTTTTTCCACAGCAGACAATTGCATTTCTGACTTTTTAAATGATTGCAAAGAATAATTTTTATTGTTATTTGTTAAATAAGATCACCTTTATCTATCAATATTGCTCAAATGAAGATCAAATATCCATACATACAACTACTGTATGTTTTGAAGAACACATACCTTTTCACACACACCTTTTTCACAGCACTGTATATTCCAAGCATCAAAAGAATTATTATATTTTTTGTTAATTTTAATATTTACTTATGTTAAATGTCATCATTTTCAATCAATGATCATTTGTGAAAGACCTTTCCTTACAGTACATATGTGTTTCTTTTGCATACAGAGAAAACATTTGCAAAACCCCCAAATAATTATGGGAATTACAAATTCTTACCATGATATCCTTGTTTAATTTCTTAAAACAAAAGGGATTATGTTGATCATTTCACTGTTATTTTAGACATAAAGGTTGTGTGAAATAGAAAAAAAAACCAATACAAATCACTGCATGTAAAAAAAACTGAACTCCTAATTTACTTAGTATATTTAACAGGGTAATTAGTAATTGGGTAAGAAACCAAACTCTGCCATCTAACAGATCCTGATTGTCAAGCATGATGGTCATGATGGGTGTAGCATGGTTCAGGGTTTGCTTCCTGCCTCAGGTTTTGGGCAGCCATTGACAGAACCATGAATTTGGTATTGAATCTGCAAATTCTGCAGATGAATGTCAGGTCATCCATTCATCAGCTGAAGCTGAGCCATAAGTGGGTTATGCAGCAAGACAATGATCTTAAACTTAGAAGCAGATGTAGAAAAATATTACATTTTAGATTGGGCACAGGGGATTAACTGATTTAACCTACTGAATGCCAAGCCTGGTGACTTGATTATCAAGAGAACAAAGCCTTTGTGCTATTGATATGTTGGAAGCTTGAATAAGCCAGCACACTGTCAATCTCCATCCATGGTGTCCACAGCAGGCGATTTCTATCCTGGCAAGATGTTCCAGCCAAATACAATCTGTCAATGATAGGTCATGAACTGGGAGACCATGAGTCACAATTGATGGGGAGAACCTAGTGTGATGGTCTTGGCACAATTAGTCTGTACAAAACTCTTGTGATTAATGCTATCCTGAATGCACTGAGGTGTATTGATCAGGTCCTGGGATGTCACTTCCTTTCCTTCCTGCAGGTTTGTTCACATTGTGCTACTGGTGTAACAATGGTTTCCTTGTAAGATAATGTGAAATTTAAGCCATGGCCCTACTGGACAACCCTGAACCTTATTGAACATCTGTAGGATGACTGATATTTAGAGTTAAGGTAACAGGCATATGGTTGTCCAGGCTCTGTGAGAATAATGCATTGCATATATTACTCCAATCAACAGAATGATTTCACCTTTCATGTCTGTTCAACAAGAAGTATACCAGATGTAAAAAGATTTCCTTGTGATAACTTTACTTCTTTGCATTTTAATATAATGATCATGGGCAGTATACTATTGCGGGTTTTGTAGGTTTGATGCAAATGTGTTTTGCACAGTTGGTTAGATACAATGGACATTATGTAAGTATTTATTCAGTTGTCTTTGTTTCTTGAGGCAAGAAAACATGGACAAAGAACAAAGAGTAATTTAGTCTTTGATTGAACCCTTGTTGGATATGACACGTTCCCTCCTTAGCTCTATAATGTTTACTGTATGTCTCGATAATAGGATGAAGAATTATGTATTTTCTATTTCTGTAGAAGGCAGAGATTTGGGATTCATCAAAATGTAAATATCTGTATAATAATAATGAAATATTGTGTAATGTATTGTGGATAAATACTGGTAATGTTTAAGTACATTGAGAATAAAGAAATCATGTGTAATGCTCCATATTCCCTGACTACAGGATGTGAAATTATTTAACTTTATAATTTGTTTGCTTAGCAAGCTGGTGTCAGGACTTGACTTTGATTTTATTTATTACTCCTTATTTTAGGCAATATACACAGTATATAATATAGTTTTGTGAAATAATTATTGTCCAGGAGTTACTAAAAATAACGTATTCACTACTGTATGTCGAGGATTAACAACACTAATGATGTTCCATTACTGATTTATGGAGTTTAGGTAAGGCTGCACTAGTGATACATGGAGCAGAAGTTAGGCAACAATAATGACGTAGGCTCTGTCCGTCTGATTCATTGAGCCTTGAGCCAAGATTTAAGAGAACTAGTGTTATAGGATCTTGTCAGATTGATTCAACCAAGTCAAAGTTAGGCAGCAATAATGATGCAGGCTTTGTCAGACTGATTCACCAATTTAGGTTAGACAGCACTAGTGTTGCAGGCTTTTTCACTCTGATTCACTGAGAAAGTTAGGGAGCAATAACGATGTAGGCTCTCTCAGTCTGATTCACTGAGTCCAGTTTAGGCAGTAATAAAGATCCAGGCTCTAAGTCTCATTCACTCTGTCAATGTTAAGCTGCTCTAGTGATGCAGGCTTTCACTTTCACAAATTTACTATATCTACACGGGGCATCTCTAGAACAGAAGCAACTTTGCATGGATCATGATCTCTTGTCACCATAGTTTTTTGGTCTTTATGAAACCTTAGCATCCAAAGGTGAACAAACGGCCAAAATATTGATGTTTTCCTACACCTCACATTACCCCTTTGGTCTTTGTAGGACTAATGTATATGTACATATTGTACCAGTAGTGTACACAGGACAGAATGTTTGGGACACAGAGATACTGGGGCTGGGTGGGTTGTGAGGGTGCTGACATAAACTGGATAGCGCAAATGGAGGAATGGCTTTTAAGGAAATAAAATTGCTAAGTGGTGAGAGGCTTAGCATCTGGCAGCAAACCTCAAGTCATCATCTCTAGTAGGTCTGTAATTGGTGTACAACTGCACAGGCTCATGACTGGAACAGGACTATTATGACGTTTTTCACTATTAACCTGTATTCCAGCATTTGTTGTGCACTCTGGTATTTCTGGGATACTGTATCTAAAGAGACTTCTAGCCGTAGATTGCCTAAAACATCATGTATTGTAGGTAAAACCTCTAGTTTCATCACCATATGTTGAATATGCACCATATACAAATATTATGGAGCATAAGTTCTTTTTAGGGGGACGTGTCTCAGGCAAAAAAAGAAAAGTGTGAAGCAATAACATCTCAAAATGGATTCCACCTCTCAGAAACCTTGGAGCCCTCCAAGATAAACTGAGATTACTTTATCATCCAACCACGCACTTAGGCTTTAGCTAGTATGTACTGTACTGCTTAGTTTTGAAGAAATTATTAAATCATTTTGGATTATGAAGGGTAATATTGTCCAAGAACCAACTGATGGAAGAATTATAGTGTCTGAATAGCTTTGTACAAGGGAAAACAGACCCTCACTGTAATGTCTGCTGCAGTACACATCGAGAAAAGTGAATCAAAGAAATAATTAACAAAATACATGATTAAGCCAACAGAACAAATTAATAATATACATATTGAAGCAATTTACATACCATTAAAGAAGCCTCTTAAGAACCTCCTGTGTAAGGCCTCACATTTACCAGCAACATCAAACTTCTAAGCTTCTAAGCTGAAGACTGCAAGCTGCTGCCTTCTACAGATATACAGACAAGACAGGCCTTTTGATTATGAAGGACTACATGTTTCTGATATGTTACAGAAAGATTAGCTGTATTATGAACATGTAAGAAAGATCATGGAGATGCAATAATATAATTCAAAGTAAAAGAATAATGTTGCAGCTTTCCTCACTTGACAATTTGAATATGAAAACACTGTGCCAACAACTCATTGCTGTGGAAGTCATGAAATCATATTCAATTGAAGTTTATTTTTTACTCTCTGTAGAAAATTAGCAAAATACGGTACACTTTTGAAACTTAGGCCTATGCTCTTATCTACTTTAATGTTAAATGGTAGTATTAGGAATAATTAATCCAAATGTAAAGCAGAATTCAATCATCAGAGTCAATATGATAAGGCCTATGTTAATAATTTAATAACAACATGCAAATCCTGTGCATTCTCTCTCAGAGGACTTACTGTGGAATGCTAGAAACATGCTAATGAAGAGCTGCAGAGACTAATTAGCTAAAAAATACACTTATACTAATATATCTAATGTCCTCAACAAAAGAGTGGCAAAATACAATACCAAAAAACCTACAACTTTCAATAACAGTGATGTACACTGCAAGCTGTCAGATTTTAAGAGAACAATTCTGATGCTAAATTGGCCGTTTTCCTCTTTTCATCAGTATTTCTTTCACATTTAGAATCTGAGTACAGACAAACGGGTGTAGTCAATTGATCTTAATGATGCCCAATGGCAGTGAACTGGAAAAAAGCCAGGTGGTGAGACAAAACCCTCCATTTCAATAATTGAATCCTTGTTTTACATGACAGATTTCACCAATGTGGGCTCGATGTAAAGTTTAATAGGCAAGCCAAGAGCATCTGCATGTGCTGCAGGTTAAGACTGATAAGCTGAGTATATTAAGGCAGTAAAGGGCAAGTCATGAAAGTGTCTGAAGTTAATAAATTGTAATCAGCTGAATACCACATTTATGAAAATGCTGTCTAAGCAATGTTCATTACAACTTTTAAATTATATCATCTCATGAAATAAAAACAGTTTTCAAAGGGATCTGCCAGCAGCTATATCACCCTGCAACTCACAACTGGCAGCCCACTGAAGCTAAGCAGATGGGATCCAGGTCAGTACCTGGATGAGAGGCCTCCTGGGAAAAACTAAGGTTGCTGCTGGAAGAGGTGTTAGTGGGGCCAGCAGGGGAGCTCACTCTACGGTCTATGTAGGTCCTAATGCCCCAGTATAGTGACAGGGACACTATACCGTAAAAAGGCGCTGTCCTTCAGATGAGATGTAAAACTGAGGTCCTGACTCTCTGTGGTCATTAAAAATCCCAGGGAGGTTTAACCTCGGTGTCCTTATCATCATGGCCTCCTAATAATCCCCATCTATAAACTGGCTTCATTACTCTGTTCTCCTCCCCACTAATAGCTGATGTGTGCTATGGCTGCCGTCACATCATCCAGGTGGATGCTGCACATTGGTGGTGGTGGAGGGGAGTCCCCATTACCTGTAAAGCACTTTGAGTGGAGTGTCCAGAAATGCGCTATATAAGTGTAAGCAATTATCAATCTATCTATAAATTATTATTGAATGACACTATAGATCTAGAAAATCTACAGGGGGAGAATATGATCAAGTAAATTTATTTTCAACTTAGAAGCATAAATATCTACAAGAGAATGTTTTCATTCGGTTATATGCATACAAAAGGATGCAAATGAAAGAAAGCCACTTGGCCCATATTGCTCTTTTAGTGGTTTAGTAGCTACATTTAAACTAACTGACTGAGAAGTCTATTTAAGTGTTTCCTTCTCTGCGTCCTACATGAATTTCCTTTTAATTTCCAACAGTGACTCTTTGGTCTTTCTTTCACTACAGAATATGAAGTAGTCTCCTGAGATGAACCTACAGTATCTATATTCCTTAGGACCTCATATACCTGAACTAAATTTCCTCTCAATCTCCTTTCTTCTAAAGATGATTTGACTCCTCAACCTGTCTATGTATGATAATCCTTTTAGTAGGAAACATGCTGCTTTATATGAAATTCTAAGACTATAATATCCTTTTGTGTTGTTGTAACCAAAACTGAAGACAATTCTAATTGAGGAAGGTTTTACTATTGAAATATACTGTAAAGCTTTAACATAAATTCTCTGGATTTAAATTCGTATTTCTGTTCTTCATCCAAACATTCTGCTTGCATTTTTTGCCTATCCACATTATTTTGATGATGACATAGTATAGAAAAATCTGCATATAGTGCCCTCTAAAATTATTGGGACAAAAAAACTAAAATCAGTGTTTCCCTGTTGTATACACAAGACATTCACATAAAACAAATTGTTCTGAGTCAGAGTTCAGAAGGCCACTTTTTATTTTTAGGATATATTTTACAAACACAACTTTTCCAACCATAAGTATTGGGACACTTAAAGCAAATTAAAGAAGTGATAAAGCCAAGATTTTGTTCCTTGCAATTACTGCATCAACCCTCCATCCCATTGACATCACCAAACTCTTTGTTTCTTCACTTGAGATGCTTTGCCGGGCTTTAACTGCAGCCTCTTTAAGTTGCTGCTTGGTAGTTGAGCTTTCTGCCTTCAGTCTCCTTTTGAACAAATGAAATGCTTGCTCAATCGAATTCAGATGTGATGATTGACTTGGCCAGTTTAAAATGTTCTACTTTTTCTGTCTGATGAACTCCGGGTCATTGTCCTGCTGCCACCCAATAAGTCTGGTGTCATTTTTTTCTTACATTTGCAGACAATATCTGTTTGTACTGTATATCTCTGAATTCATCCTACTGCTGCTATCTTCAGTTAAGTCATCAATAAAAACCATTGAACCTGTTCCGGATGCAGCCATACATGCCCAGCCATGATACTCCCTCCACCATGCTGTGGTATGCTTGAGGTCATTGGCTGTTCCTGTTTTTCTCCATACTTTAGCCTTTCTATCACTGTGACAGATGTTTACTTTGGTCTCATCTGTCCCTAAAACCTTGGTGCTGAACTCCTGTGACTCATCTCTGTATTTTTTTTGCAAGTTCTAATCAAGCCATTCTGAATTTTTCTTGGTGAAGCGTTCTGCAGATTGTGGATACTCGAGATTTGCAACCCCACTCTGGAGATTATTTTTGATTTCACTATTGGGATTTGTCTTTACACTTAAAATATTTTGCTGTCATTTGTCTTATTTTGTACATCTTACCAATATCAAAATGGCTTTCTTTTCTGTCATAGCGAGTTCTCTGGTCTTCGTTTTGGTTTTTGCCAACTAATTCAAGTGAAAGACTTCAGAATGAGTTTCAAAAGACCTCAACTGTGCCTAGATCTTCAAAACCCTTTTGTGTGTGTGAAATGTATGCAACATGTAACACGTGGACAATTAGAAACACCTGTAAACCTGTTTGTCCCAATACCTATGTTCATGTAAAATGTGGGGGGTTGAACAAAAAAAGTGTTGTTATTGTATAACGGTAAAACACTGCATAAAATATCCATACAGTAGGTAAAAGGTAATATTCTCTGCTGTTGTCTCATATTCATATTGTGATTTGAAAACGAAACTTCCTGAGCATACAGCTGTAATGAGCCAACTTGAACTCTTGTCCCAATACATTTGGAGGGCACTGTACACACTGAGATATCTTTCATGCGAAGCTTCCTGGAGCTCTGAATCACCAATGTGATATACAGTATGGTGTATGTTCCTAATCCCAGTGTGGATCACTTCACACATAGAGAAGTTAAATTTAATTTGTTATGCATCTGGCCAATTCATGACTAATCACACTATATTTGTATCATCTGCAGCTTGAAATAGTTTCATAACTATACCATGATCTAAATTGTTGATAAAGAGCTGGAAGAGCAACAGGCCAAGAACAATTCCCTGCCTGTATCTGCCATTTTAGATGTAGAAAATCAACTATTACAAGGGACCTTGTTAAAAGATTTATCATTTATCTTTCATGCCAGCAAGTGAAATTCCACTGGTGCACGCAACCGTAATACATCTGTCTCCAGGCAACCACCCACTCAACCTGTTGATCCACCAGTTGCCATAGTAACGAGGTCAAGATGGAGATTGATACCACCGCAACATAATTAATCTGTTAATTATCTTGTCCACCATCGGATATATAAACCTCGTGAAGACGGGACCCCTCACTCTGTCATAGTGCATCACTTGAGTTTTCACAAGTGCAGCTGTCTCTCCAAGCTTGTTTCTGCCTGGGTTTTGACTTCTTGCTCCGTTCTTCGAATCTAATTGTCCCTTAGTTCCTGATTGCTTCTCTGTGCTTGACCCTACTTGGCCGACTATGGTTTTTGGACTGTTTTTTCGGGTACCAAACTTGGCATGCTTCTGAGATGACTCTTGGAATCTCCCTAAATTTTGTTCACCCATATTCACGGGCTCTACTGCTCACCTGTATACTTTCTCCCAGACTACGTTTACTTCCAATTTGTCTGTGTGAACACCATTTCATCAACTCCTTGTCCGCAATCAGATTCAGCCACCCACCTTTTAATCCAGACCATTGCTCTTCTGCAGGTGAGTGCAACAATGCTATACCATCCTTGTTGCTTGTTCAAAGAATACTTGCAAATACCACATGCTTGCCACATACTTGTAAATACTGTAAATACCACATTCCTGTGGAACTTTGTTTTAAATATTTATCTTGTAAAGTTATTTCTTTAAAATACCCATTTATCAATATAAATGAACATTTAACAAGGATATATTTTTTCTACTGGTAGACTCAATAGTCACCTAACCTAGTTTCTAAAAAACATTCATGTGAAAGACAATATTGTGCCCAATGTGGAGGACAGCATATAGTGTTAGATCACACCTAAGGACCTTTCACCTCCATAAACCTGGATTCTCAAATCACGTTCATCTTCTTTTCAAGGAAGCCAGTATGAAGTCAGTGATTAATAGCTTTATGAACTATGCCACCTTCGGTGTCCAACACTAACACTGATAACGGTCACCATATGGTTTAAGCTTTTTTAGATTATGTAATTAAAAACAACACTGAAATTATATTACACTGTTTAAAAAAAAACTCAAGTTTCCATATATACTGTAAACTTAGCATTACATTCAAACACATTATGTATCTTAGGTCTTTAAAAATGGAACTGATATTAGGTTAGCATTTCCTTTTTTAAGAATTTTTATGAAATAACTGGGAAAATAATGATATATTGGTCTTTTCAAAAAGTTTCCAGTTCGTGGCTTTCTAATTGGCTCAAGGTCAGGTCAGGTTGAAGCTCAGGTCATGTGACTGGCTGAATTCACCCAGCATTCCTCAACTGGTGGTGCACTCTGAGGGCAGGTATTTGGACGGGGCATTCCAAGCACACCTGTGACCCCTGAAAGTTGTAGGGTCCTGCAGACTTGCAGGAACATCAGTGAGAAACCTCTTCTGGCATTTTGGAGACTGCAATACAGTATGTCAAATGTGTCATGTTTTAATTGCTATTCATTCAGACTGGCACTCTTCTGTTGACAATGCTTAGATGTTTTTTCTGTTGCACTTATTCAAAGAAACATCTTCTAACAGTACCTCATGAAATCATACAAAATTACAACACTAACAACATGCAATGCATGATGAAATGAATATGAAACCAGTAAGAGACTAAACAGACTATTAGATGTCATGAATTGACCTTGCACAACATAGTAACAAAGTCTGAAAACAAGACTGGATCTTAACACTCATTACTTGTGTTAATAAAACATTCTAAGCTTTTGTGCTTTTAAAATTTTAATACATTTTCAATTGTATACACTGCAGTGGCTGAGCGAAACAATAGTGTTTAATGCAGACATCAGCTCCCATATGAAACAGGAAACAATAATTATGGCATCCACATAGAGTGTGATTCTATTAAAGTAATAAAACTATAGATTCACAGAAGTAAACAAAACACTTTTTTACTCTGGGTAATTTCAGAAATAAAATCATATTGAATGTTTAATTAATTAAAAAATGCACCATCCCATCTGTACACTTTTACCATGCATAACAATTATTGTTAAATCCAACATAAAAATCTAACCCTCATGTCACTCCAGTGGTAAAGAATGAATTGAATGTAATGATATTTTGGTCACTATTAGATAATAAGACAAATACCGAAGTATACCTCTTGTCATACACAGAATTAAGTATATATAATTTACCAGTAACTCTTTGTGATACGCAGAAAATAAAGTTACTGATTTGTTATAAAAAATATTTAAAATATAATACGTGCAGCTGTATTAGATGTAGTGTCACCAATCTATCCTATATACCTCAAAATGACAACAAGTTGCTTAATATTAAAGTTCACCATATCATCGTCCAAGGGTACAGCTGAGAGTTTATATTAGTGTTAAAAGTATTGATAGCACAGCACACACCACATTGTATACGCTGTTAGAAAAAGGTCTGAAGAGGCCAGAGAATATTTTATATATAGTTCTTAAGTGAATAACAAAGACCACTGACCCTGCTGCGAGGAACTAGGAGGTGTTTTTCACTCTTTGTTGTCTATTACAAAGCTTGCAAAAGCTGTGTGTTTTATGGATCAACAATCAACAAAATACAGAGCGTGGGAAGGGAGCTGTGTCTGAGGTAGAAAGGCAGTCATGGCTTTCATCTGATTTAAAACATTTATAAAACTATATACTACACATAAAATTATATTGGGCCTCAAAAACATATTCCAGTTTAGCATTTTTCTTTCTATTTTAGGCCAGACACATTATTTAAATCTCTGTCCTCAGCTGGAACGAGAACTGTATAGGCACAGCTGGGATTTAAAGAGCCTGTTTCTGTATGCATATGTACAATACAGTGCATATTCAGCTTGATGCACAGACTGCTTATCACACCTATGCATTAAAAGGGTGGTCACATCAAACACTAGAAAAAAAAACCTTACTTCACACAATGCTTTTGTGCATATCCCTGTCACAAGCAAAGTTTCAAAGGAGCTTAACATTGTATACAGCAGATATACATGAAACAGTCTCTTTAAATGTTTTACCCCAGAACACTTTCATGTTTTTGAAATACTGTTTCTTTCACGGCTTATCTCAAAAGATAGCAATGTCTGAAGTGAAGAAAGCAATTTTACAGTATTAAAGCGAAGAGCTAAGGAATGTAGAAATGTAACAGTTTAACCTTAATATTATTTCTAAAACATACTCAGGATAGGAAAAAGGCAGATATAAAGACCCCTCCCCCCAACTAATGAATATTTATACAAATCACTGACAAATGTTTAACCAACTCTGAATATAATCTACAGTTCAGAAATTTACAATTGCATAGTATGAGAAGACAATATATGGAAACTCTGGTCCTGGTCTGTGTCTTTGGGTCTTCAGTAGTTCTTTCATCTGGCCAAACAGATGAAATCTCAAACAATCGCAAATAAAATGGCCACTACTGAAGTGGTCAGTCCTCTGGGGAGTGCTCACTGTATCCTTCTCCTTAAAAGATTCCTCACATCACCTTAACAAAGAGAGAAAATATACAAGGTAGATTTATGCCATTCATTTTTTGTCATTAGGTTTTCACTGCAGAAAACAGACTACACAGACTCAGCTGATACCAATGACTTTGTTTGCACTGGTCAGTGTACTGATGAACCAAAACTCACAGGATAGGAAAAAACATTTCATACAATATCATTATAACAAGAGGAGATTTAAAAAACAAAATAAAATTATTCTTTGCTATCTCAACAGAACCAAATAGTACAGTCACTGCAGGCAAGACACAGCTAGACTATGGCAGCATCGGTCTGCTTTGGATGAGGGTCTACTAACAGCCATAGTCACCAGGATACCTACTGTTTTAATAGGTTATCAAGCTCTGATCTGAAAAAGGTCAAGTGACTAAAAATGACAGGCTCTTCTTAAACACAACTGCAAAAGCCAATTGCTTATAATGAGAAAAGATAAGGCAGCAATGTTAGTCTATTTAAAATAGACAAATGTAGGACATATTTTGCAGTTGTAATATTGTTGCATTCAGAGGAAACAAAAATGTTGATTAGAATTTTAAATCTCTTAATATCTGATAAATGTTAATTAGGTTGGCTGTTTCAGTATCTGAGCGTGAAAACCAAAATTTAGCGATTAATAATGGGATAAAAACAAGCATTTCATAAATAATGTCTTATCTTGAACAAAAATAATGAACATGCTGCTGCACAAAAAAACCTTTTAAAGCAAGAAAAAAGAAAGTGATTATTACTTTGAAATAAATGCACCCAAAGAACAAATTTCAGGAGTTAAGAATTAAGTCAGAATTCATTAATGTCAATACTGAGTAAGTTAATGTGTACAGCAATATGTAATGTAACTCCGATATGGTCAATGGTTACCCAATGAACAACAATTTGGACTGCAGCGCTCAACTTAACACTACTAAACACAGATTTCTCTAATTAACAGAAATTTTACACCATTATAAAGGAACAAAAATGAACAAAAAAGTCATCTTCATAGCTACTGAATTAGTATGGTATTAGAAAACAACTTATAACAGTTATTGCCAAGGAAGAAAACTAATGGACTTTTATTTTATAATGTATTTTTCTTGAATTTGAATTTAATTGAAGGACCATCATAACATGAATGCTATTTCTAAAATCTTGGAATTATCCTTGACTAAAATGAAATAAGCTATGAAATCTCATTAAAAATTCTTACCTGTGGTCTTGGGGCAATACTTGCTGTAGCACATTATGAAAAGGAAAGGTAAGAGAAAAGCCATTAATTTCACATGACAAAGTATACATTATAGGAAATAAAGCCATAATACAACAAATTGTCATACAAAATTCCTGTGATTTTTTTAGTTTGATTTTTTTCATGATTCTGAAGGCAGCAGATCAGTTTCAGAGCACTAGGAGCCCATAGCAGATTGAAGATTTGAAACAAGAATATTGTGCTACATGTTTAAAGCCCATAAGTAATCAGTATACAGAACCAAATCTGTATCCTGTATCAAATAACAATCAAGAGAAATAAAACACACATTGAATATTACACATTAAAATTTCTAATAGCACACAGGCATGTCAAGATTTATTCATAATATATAATAACATCTATTATGTAGTTACTATTGCCCCCATTTAACTAAAATAAATAAAATTCACCAATGCTCAGAATTTACAGATATTTAATTAATGCTGCACCAGTCATCTGCCATCACAGCTTATATAATATATTCCATCCATACATATATTCCATTATATAAGTACATATATTCCATAAGTACACTATATTCCATACATACTGTAAATTCCATTACATTATTCCATACCATCTGGAAACAGGTACCGGACAATTCGGGCCAAATTACCAGACTCAGAGACAGTTTTTACTCTTGCACTTTCAAACTATTAAACTTCCAGCCTCTCACCTACGATCTGAACTCTTACGGTGCCTTCTCTCTTTATCAAAACTCAAATGCACATTGAAATCTACCTCTACCTCACATGTCAAGATGTTTACTCTCCATGATTTACTATCCTTTATTCCATTCTGTTGATGTATGATTTTGCACAACTGTTGTTGTTTTGCACATTACCTATTACCTGCTGTTGTTTTGCACATTATTTGTTGTTGTTTTGCACATTGCCTGTTTTCTCTGACTTCTTTTCTTGCACAATTGTATTGTTGTTTGCACTACTTACTGTCTGAGAGCTACAGTAGCTACTGTACATAGCATTTTGTTATACCATATACCTGTGTAAGTATAATGACAAACTTGAACTTGATATTCAAATACGTCTTCAGACAGAATATAGATCTATTTTGGTCCTACAGTATTTGTTGAAGGAGCATGCAGAGTTGCAATGCCAAGTCACCCTAGAGCTCATTACACATTTTGGTAATTGTAGAACCAATTATGATTAAAGATTAAATGCAATTCACACACAGTCTGCTGCAAAGAACATGCTAAAGTTGCTTTAGTGAAGCATGATCTTCTGGTACTTCTTGTGGTCCTGATATACCAAAATTAATAATTAAAACACTTTTTAAGGTTCTGCATTCTAGTACAATATCCATTCAATGGAAATCTACTGTGAAGACATACTATTTCCTGTCCTGTGTTTGCCAGCTTTATTGAACAACAACAGCCAATTATATTCTAACGCTTTCACTAAAGCATTAGGAGGCAGGAACACATGGTGCAGCTCAAAGTCATGTAAAGGCAGCAGTGATAAATCACTACAAACTGCTCATTAATTAATGCTGTTTTGGAGCCTCATCTGGAATAGTCAAGCTCCTCAACATGCAAACTAATAAATCCTTCACTGACTCTACAGGCCCTTGCCCTAATAAAATGCCAATGTAAGTTGAATGGTAGCAGACAATTTATTTATCAAAAACCTTTATTTCTTGTGGCATTACAATATACAGTAAACCAAGAAGAAGTAGCTTCAATCTGAAATCAACATTTTCACAGAAACATCAGCAATCTCTTTCAGAATGTAAACTCTTTCCAAGACCACTGTACAAACTTTCCAACTTTAGAAACAAGTTACATGTTTTGCTGACAAAAATGGGCAAAGGAAGACAAGCAGTGTGATGCCCACAACTTATAAGCTACTACCTAACATACTAATGCAGCGCATAAGCTGATAGAGCAAAAAGCTGGAGAACGCCACATATTCTATGGGAAAGTCAAGTTAAATGAGTTCTGGGTTAATAGCTCCTAGTTCTTGTCCTTTAGTTTCTCTACCTCAGTAAATGTTCAGTAAATGAGTCAGAACAAAGACGATCGACCAACACCTAATAAATCGAATAGTAACATAATATTTTTTCAATGTACTAAAGAGGCAAAATAGCAGCTAAGAAGTCAAAAGTTTATCTTTAAAAATTTCTGTGTAGTTTTTCTAAAATTGTTCTACTTTAATTTGAAAGCACTGGAAGGGACGTGAAGAGAAGTCAACTTTGCAGAGGAATAAAAGGTGCTGCACTTACGACTGCATGCAGGAAAAGTGTTATTGATCTGTTCCATGACATCTGCCAAGTCTGTACTGGTGTTGCTTGGTGGGACTAACAAGTCATCTGAAAAAAAACAAAAAACAAAAAGAAAATTTAACACAAATTTAAACTGGAATGGAGTCATTAACCAAAAACTGGGCAGCTGACAAAACAACTGAAAAAATAAGCAGGGACCATTCGTATGTCAATATATGCCCATTTGATGAAAACATCTGCATGCTCTTAACAAAGAAAACAGGGAGTATGAATGGATCAGTGTCAAACTTTTTATACACTTTTTAAACACATTTCTGCATTGGCTGAATGTTACTGGTAGAGTGAGCAAGGCTGTATGACATTCAAGAAAAAAACCAAATAGACAAATTATTAACTACATCTCAGAATCAGAACGCTCCGTTTGCAAGGTCTGGTGTAGAGGAAGCGTTTTGTTAAGTCTGGGGGAGTGAGCACAAGATTCTTTGACAGGGTCTTGTCCCTCCTTCCCATGGCAAATTTCGACATGTCCAATGATGGCAAGATTCATAGGCAAGACGGCATCCCCAAGGTTCTCATGCAGGAGATAGAAATCATCAGGACATCACTGCTCTGCCAACATGTCAGGATCCTTGACTGATCCCAAACCATCCCAGCAAACCCGCTTTCTGGGACCCCCTGCCACAGAATCGAAGTCTAGTGTAGCTGCAAGGCTTATTAAAGTACAGGAATTAAGTTTGCTGCTCCCTTGCCAGTCCCTTTCTCCTTCATCTCAGTGGTGCTGGATACAGAGAGGCCATTCCATCTGGTTCACATTTAAGGTGTTTTTCTAGCTGATAGAGCTCCCTGATAAGGAACAACTCCCAAAGCTGAGATTCTCCAGAAACCCTAATAAATGGTCATCTCTGGTGCCATACTGTCTGGGAGATTCCAAGGGAGAGTCTCATCCCAAGTTGTTTACAACCCTAATGTCAGAGAGCATGGTTACTCATCCTCCACCTACATCAGCCAATCAGGAACTAGTAGGGCAGGGTAACCCCATGTGGGTCTCGGATGCCCATGAAACTTTCAACCAATGAACGACCGTAGTTCCTCCAGGTAAAACAGGCAGCAGAGAGCTCCTCAGGGCTCCTCCTGGACATTCTCAGACTCAGCTTGGACAATCTGGTAAAAGCCAGTGTGTCCGAGTGTCAGGACTTTACTTTGTTCTAAGAGTTGAGAACGGGGGTTGCCAGCGCGTAACCAAAGGATCCACCTGAGGTTAGCCCAGCAGCAAGCCTCGTGAACCGCCGGTACCCACTGCGAATGCTCGCCTGATCAACAAGTGAACTACGGTCGGAACTGTGGACAGCTGAATCTCAGGATTCAGGACTAGCGCTACATCAGGAACAAACCGGTCTTCTTCCTGTCTAAAAAGTGTGACCTGCTTGGACCCGCAATCACTTTTCTCTTGTGCACAAACTTTGCTAGTTTCAGCCAACACTAACTAGCCGGTCTTCAGAGAGCATCAGCAGCGTGTCGCAGCAGAAATCTCTCCCACTTCTCTCCAGCCGCAACAGCACTGCCTGGCACTGGGCCAGAGAGTGCCGATTGGACACAGCAAAAGCCTGCCACTGTTCCTTTGTGTCCGTGGGAGATCTGAATCCACACAGATTGGATGAGTATTCAACATTCTGCATTACAGCTTGAGAATTCAATTGTTACCTCAACACCAGTTGATATCAATTTAATTCCTATGAGTGATGTACTTGCTTTTGAGTATCTAGTGTAGAAGTTGTAATCTAAGTTCATTTACGAAACGGTCTAAATGAACGGTATACTGAATGTATGTCCTTCTTGGTTTGTAACTCTTCGTGATTGAATATATACCTTTTGTATTCTGCTAACCCTCACGATAAGATCTGTTATGTTTATATGCACATTTTATGTATTAATAAATGTATTGTCGTGTATTAGTATCTGTGTGTGTGCGTTGCTGAGTATCCTGCTGGGTCGGTCTTCTAATAGCCATCAAAGAATCATTTTGTGACTTACGGCTACAATTAATAATTGTCCCAGTAAATGCACAAAACCCCTACATTTATTGGTGCCTCGTGAGAGGATGCCTACACTAGATTGGACTGAAATCCCACAAACCAGGGTCTTGATTTTAAGACTCTAACATGAAAGCAAACTAGGGCATCGCAAAGTGTTAACAATACTTGCTACACATGGTTCCAGAAGGTTTTCCTTTTATACCTGGAAAGCCTAATTATTTTTTGACATTTGTGTTTTTTTGACATTTTAAGTGTTTATCAAGTATTCTTTACCAATGATACAATGACGTTTTTTGGTACCCTTGATAAGAATGAACAAATAAAGCAAGATAAACCACATAGATATAGATATATATTTAGGCCCACAAAAATGGGAGAACTAGAGACTTTTAATCTAGTACCATTATTTCAAAATAAAATATATTCAAATGAGTAGCACAGATAAAGTCTTTATAATGTTTAATAAGTTTGGAAAACACATTGGGAGGGACATTGGACCATTCTTCTATGCAGAAATTTTCCAGATTCTTGATGGCCTTATTTCTCAGCTTATGGACTGCCCTCCTCAATTCAGACCACAGTTCAATTGGGTTTAAGACTAGAGACTGAGATTGCCATTGCAAATGTAGATTCTGTTTTCAGTCAACCATTCCTCTTTTGATTTTGAGGTGAGTTTAGGGTCAATGTCATGCTGGAAGGTTCAACTGCAACCAAATTGCAGCTTTCTGGCAGAGGCAACCAGGTTTTTAGCCAGAATATCCTGCTAGTAGAGTTCATGATGCCATTGATCTTAACACAGGCCTCAGGGCCATTGGCAGCAAAATAGCATCACAACATCAATGATCCATCCCATATGGGGCGGTGCAGTGGCTCTGTGGCTAAGGATCTGCACCTTCTCCAATTAACACAAGATGTAATGCACCGTTCCATATTGTATAAGAAGAACTTTATGTAACTGAGTGATCCAAACATTTCATACTGTTCACATGACCTTGCATAATTATTTTTGTTTTTCATTCTTCTATCATAGACTTGTAGAACGCCTTCGTCAGGGAATGGATTGGTGTAACTAACACTATGGGTAATGCGGTGGCTCTGTGGATGGAAGGTTGCCAGTTTGTATCCCACAGCCGGCAGAAGAATCCTATTCCGTTGGGCCCCTGAGCAAGGCCCTTAACCCCAACTGCTCAAGGGGCGCCGTATAAATGACTACCGCTCTGTTGCACTCACATCAGTTATCATGAAGTGCTTCGAGCAGTTGGTCAAAGCATCACCTCTTACTGCCTGACACCCTAGACCCACTACAATTTGCGTATGGTCAGAACAGGTCAACAGAGGATGCTATTGCCACTGCCCTCCATACTGCCCTCTCACACCTGGATAAGAAAAGAACTTATGTGAGAATGCTTTGTTGATTACAGCTCAGCATTCAATACCATAGTGCCCTCAAAGGTTGTCATCAAGCTCCAGGACCTGGGACCGAACAGCTCCATTTGTAATTGGATCCTGGACTTCTTGATGAAACGTCCACAGGTGGTGAGGGTGGGCACCAACATATCCTCTACTCTAAACGCTGGAGCCCCCCAAGGCTGTGTGCTTAGTCCTGTCCTCTACTCCTTATTTACCCATGACTGTGTCGCCAAGCATAACTCAAACTCCATCATGAAGTTTGCTGACGATACAACAGTCATCGGCCTGATCACAGATGGTGAAGAGTCTCCGTACAGGGGAGGAGGTTGAAACCCTGGCAGCATGGTGCCAGGAGAACAACCTCTCTCTGAACATCAGTAAGACTAAGGAGATGATTGTGGATTAAAGGAAACACTAGGGAGGAGATCACATACCTATTTAAATCAATGGGACTGATGTGGAGAGGGTCAGCAGTTTTAGGTTCCTGGGGTTTTAACATCACAGAGAACTTAACCTGGACCCACCACACCAACATCGTGGTCAAAACAGTAGGCTAAAGAAGTTCGGCATGCCATCACATATCCAGGTCAACTTCTACAGGTGCACTATTGAGAGCATCCTGACTGGTTGCATCGCTGCCTGGTATGGGAACTGCTCCTCCCAGGATTGCAAAGTAGTGCAGAGGGTGGTGAAGTCAGCGCAGCTCATTACTGGCTGTGAGCTACCAAACATCCAGGATATCTACTCAGCTAGATGTCTTCAGAAGTCCGGGAACATTCTCAAGGACCCTAGTCATCCTAGTCACAAACTGTTTTCTCTCCTACCATCCGGTAAATGGTACCGAAGCATCCAGTCAAAGACCAACAGATTACAGAAAAACTTCTACCTCCAGGCAATAAGACTGCTAAATAGCCAAGCTGCAGTTCCTTCAGCAAATCACCCGTAATGGCTACAGTACACAGGCATACAGTTTGCATTGTATTCAGCATACTGCACTACTTGGACATAATGTATTGCATACACCCTGGACACATAGCAGCTCTATTTATATTGAGTTTTGTCTGAGTTTATTTTATTCAATTTCTATAGCACTATTATCTATTATGTAACCAAATTTTGTAACTTTAATTTTGTGATTTTTATCCCCCCCGGTGAGCTCGTAGAAAAGACATTTCATTGCAATCAACTACTGCTGCACGCTGTATTGTTGTGCATTTGATAAATAAACTTTGATTGATTGATTTGAAATGGCTGACCCTGCGCTCTGACCCCAAGCTTCTCTCCCTGTCTGTGTATCTCATGGAGAGCAAGATAGGGTATGCGAAAAGACACATTTCTAATACAAGAAGTTGTATATGGCAATAAAGTGACTTTATCTTATTTCATAGTGGGTATGAAGTTCTTTTCATCATACACATGCCTTTTCTGACGTCAAACTTGCTTATGCTTTGAATGGCCAAACAGTTCAATTTCAGTCTCAACTGACCTTAGCACCTAGTTACTATCAGTTCCAGTAGCATTTGGCAAACTCCAGCTGCTTCAATTTGTTTCTTGTTTTCAGTAAAGGCTTTCTTCTGGCAACCCTTCCGTATAGTCAGCTGTTATGAATGTACCTTCTAAGTGTTGATTTGCAGACTTGGTGACCCCTAGATGCAACCAGACACTGCAGTTCTCCAACTGTGACTCTTGGATTCTTTTTTGCCTCCCTCACAATCCTCCTCACTGTGCCTGTGGGCAAGACGCACTTGTGTCCATGTCCTGGTAGGTTAACCACTCTTTTATTGGTTTTGAACTTTTGGATTATTGCCCTAATAGTGCTAAGTGGTATATTTTTGTGTACTTTGTATGTACTGTTCTGTAACCATTACTTGATTTGTGAAGATCAACAACCATTTGTAATCTTTTATTGTCAGTTTGTTTGTGTTTTCCCATGGCGATGGATGACAAAAGGTTTTCCCATGTTTGCTACCTCTTTTTTATATTCTTGTGAAACAGGGTGTCCAAATTAACAGTCCTTAGGACTGAGTTGAATAAAAATAAGCAGAATGTCACTGCAGATTTTATTTTGTTTGTTTTTCATTAAAAGAAACGTAGGGGATCCAATAATTCTGACACCTATGTTTTTGACTAAAACAATAATATTACTCATTGAAAACATTTGTTTTGAAATAATTGTATAAGAATGAAAACTTGTAGTTTTCCCATTTTTTCAGGCATAAAATATCAATCATCATCTGTGCTGTTTATTTTATGCAGCTTTCTTTGTTCAGGTTTATCAATGGTGCTAAAATTCTTACGCTCATTGTCCATACCTCACAATACATACGAGTGCAGTCATCTGAGATCACCCTGAACAGATAGTTATGATGCATGTATAGAAGGAAGCAAAGTTACTACTCCACAGTGAGTACATTTGTACAGTATATTTCTCAGTGCAAATTTAACATAATGTATGGATTAATGACAACTGCAGATATGTTTGAAGCAAAGATTGTTTTCCATTTTTTTGTTAAATGAAATACACTGCACATGAGTAGGTATGAAACTCAAAAGTAAGGGCTCCTGGCTTAACATTATGGGTTTTTCCGATTTCAAAAGAAACTGACGTGATTTCAAAATCACAATCCACAATGGGAATGGTCAACACATATATCAGAAATTCTGACCTGCATGATCAAAGCTGGAGTTCATATCCTGATTCAGTGCGTGATGGACTAGAGTATGCTGAAGGGCTGCGGATGATGAAACTCCATTAATTCTGGAATCTGTTTCAGGCTGCAGAGAGTGAGAGAAGATATTGTTTAATAATTAAAGCTTGAAAATACATTACTCTATTATTTATATTAATAAATGTGGATTGCAGACATCAAGCAATATACAGTATGTAATGCAACTTTTAATACCCAAAAGAGCTTAGAGGGAAGAGATGGAACCTAGAGATGTAATACGCTAGGTCACTTTTCATTGAAAATATCCTGTTGCTTTATTAAAGATATATCCCATAAAAAGTTATTAATAAAGCTCTAGAGATCCTTTTACTGTAGGAACGTGCAAAAAACCCCATCATTTTGGTGCAGCTCATTGTCCTTCTGTTTCATTTCTTTGTGTGCACAATATGATGGTAGTTTTCTGTCCTGTTCCTTCTGAGACAATTGCCTTCCACATTACAGACCTATTTCATATGAAGAATCGTCTTCAGGTTGCAAAGAGGTGTGGTAAAGAATTAAGTGAGGGTAACACTGTATTCAGCAAGCACACCGTAAAGCACAGTAACCTACAATTTTAATTTTAAGAGACATTCAAACCTCAGTTTTAAATTCTTTTAAATTGTTTGCCTAGTGCCGTCTTTTCTTGTGCTATTTTTCAGCTGCAATTCTTGCAGTTATCTAGAACAGGAAACATCAGTCTAAGCAGAAACAACACTGGCAAACCAAAAGCCATGAGCATCTTTGGTTAAGAAACAAACTAAATCACATAATGGGGAAAAAAGTGACATGATGTAAAATACCATGTAATGGTTTTCTTATATTAGGATATTCTTTACTGTACAGCAAATTTTTATAGCATCAGGATCTGACAAACTTATCATCATGTCAAGAATAGGTTTATTAATTAAATCTATGCAAAAGAGAAAAAAATTATCTAAAGGTTTCATTAGGCACACTTGAAGAAAAATGTTCTTATTTTTAAAAAAATCAAGACTATACCCAACACTGGTACTGGTTTTTCAGTTTTCATATGCAATATGATGATGGTAATGTTCATTTCAGACATTAATTGAATACAGTCCCGTGTGTAAGCATATATCATTTTAGACATTTTCAAAGGACAATAAACTAACCCTACAATATGAGAAACTCAGAAACATTGTAGATTAATACCTTTAAACAGCAGTTTCTGAAAGGATGATGAAAAGCATAGATAACTAAAAATATCAGATAACTGTAAAATATCTGTGGCATATATATCTGTCACTAGAAAATAGGTTTCTTTACTCAAGAGGAAAAAAAGAACATCCAGGACACTGTAGATCATTTACAAAATCTGAAAACAAACTTGTGGGACCTCTTCAATTCGGAGACATATAATTTAAAAGCCCAATGTCTGTGAGTTTCGTAAAACTATAATGGATATTGTCTGGGTACTCTAATAGGGACATCAAGCACTGGTGGATAAAAATGTGTAATTTCTGTCAAAAGCAACATTTTAATGGTAAGGGTAATGGTTAATGGTAATCGCACCTCCTTGGACACCAGAAAATAAAACACTCCAGGAAAATCATGTATCTCAACTAAAATTAAGTAAAATGACAATATTTATATATACATCCAAGGAACACACTCTAACCTAGAGAAAAGCACACGACAGAAAGTATCAATATCACATTGAACTACAGCATGCAAAGGGGTTTGTGAGAGTCTACAGCTTTGTGCTTGACATTCACAACCAACCTTGATGATAGAAATTTGTGCTGTTACAGTAGACGCATGTTTAAAAACATCTTGAAGGTAAAAAAAAAACTAATGTGAGGACACAAATATTTAATGAACCTTAAACAACTCCATTAAAATAATACTTGTGGACATAAACAGGAAAAGAAAACCATTAGTGAGGATATGTGAATTATGCAATGCTACAAAGAAATAATAAAGGAATTGTGTTGATCTGTTTTGTGCATTCGCTGTCCAGGTTTTCCAGATTAATCCTGCATTTTTTGCTGACATTACTTTCAAACTTTGAATATACCTTGGAGATCAGCAACTATAGTTAAAAATAGCAGTAAGACTGCTAAAGACATGAAGCATTTCAGTGCAATACCGGAGAGTTAAGAAATCTTGGTTTTAGGCAGCAGTTCCAAGGTAATACTGACAATCCTGTTATAAAACCCAATGAAATACTGTTACAGTGGTGAAATGAAGAACGTTAATGCTGTTGTTTAAAGTATGAAAATCATTTGTCAATAGCAAAGAAAATCATTTATATATTACACCCACAATGAATTTGTATTTCTTAAAGCTGTGCCTACACACATTATAAGGTGACTACATTTCAGGTGACAGAAAACTGGAACACAAGAAGTATCAATGATGTAAGCTCCATATAACCTGTGCTTACTAAAACAAACTACTTCTTAAAGTCAAAGGTGCACTCAACTAGCATTAAAATAATTAATTGCAATTATAATTGCAGATTTGGTACTTTATTGAAAGACAAAACTCCAAATCATTAATGGCTAATATCGTTACAACTGGGGGGTCATTTGGTAAGCAACATTTACATATCCTAACTTGATTAACCATACTCAGAGGATTTTGGAACAATAGTTATTGTTCACAGTATTTGCCTAGCTCTCCTGGGGATAGGAGGCAATAGATTAGAGTAACACATAGATTATCAAAGAGTGTTCCTTATGGTTTACTCTGGGTAATTAACTTGACAGTAAATCATATTAAGGGATAAACATTAAACAGTGACAGCCAATTATAGGGAGGTCATTAAGACAGCCTTCATAAGATGGGACCAAAGCATAAGCATATAAAAGACAAAAGATAGAATGTGGAAGAAGAGAAAAAGCAGGAAAGGGAGAGGAAGCACAGAACAAGAGGGAGAAAGTAGCAACATCATCATTATCTATCACCCCCCTCTTACTCCAAAGCTTGAGCCAGATAAAAATTAAATCTTTTGATCAGATTTACATACTAGATTATGGCTAGATAATCTGAATATTATTATAGTGAACTTGCTTTATTTTAGGAAATTCTAACTTCCTATTCCTGTGGAATCCTCAGGCTAAAACCGTTCTCTACTATTTTTGTGATTCATTGTTAGAATAGGAAGATTCCCATTCCCTTTTCCATGTTGTAGGAAAAGAGATTTAGTTCTGAGTAATAACCCTTTTTATTGGGATGCAAGTTGTTTCTCTCTTTTACCTGTTAAGGGGCTACCATTTTGCATTTTAATTACAGGGACAGAATTTTTAGGTTTTTAGGCCTGCTGGAAGTATACCCTGGTGTGCACATACAGTACGTGTCCTATTATTAATGCTATATAGTTCTCTTATTTTATTATTAAAATATTTGTCTTGTTTTAACACTATCAGTTGTGCCAGAGAATCAAAAGAACACACTTTGTTAATGTTTGGTTATTTCCTACCTGCATTTGTGTAGCAATATTATATAAAGTCAAAACTATTAAAAAATAATGAGCCTAGTGCTCAAAATCATTCGCCGAAACAGTTACACTCACAGCCCACGAAGCCTTAATAATATCTTAATAATATCAGCCAGCAGCCATATCACCCTGCAACTCACAACTGGCAACCCACTGAAGCTAAGCAGGTGTGAGCCTGGTCAGTACCTGGATGGGAGACCTCCTGGGAAAAACTAAGGTTGCTGCTGGAAGATGTGTTAGTGGGGCCAGCAGGAGGTGCTCACCCTGCGGTCCATGTGGGTCCTAATGCCTCAGTATAGTGACAGGGACAATATACTGTAAACAGGCGCCGCCCTTCGGATGAGATGTAAAACTGAGTTCCTGACTCTCTGTGGTCATTAAAAATCCCAGGGCACTTCTCGAAAAGAGTAGGGGTGTAACCCCGGTAAGGGCCAAATTTCCAATTGGCCCTTACCAATCATGACCTCCTAATAATCCCCCTCTATGAATTGGCTACATTACTCTGCTCTCCTCCCCACTGAGCGTGAGCGTTCTGGTGCACTATGGCTGCCGTTGCATCATCCAGGTGGATGCTGCACATTGGTGGTGGAGAGGAGTCCCCATTACCTGTAAAGCACTTTGAGTGGAGTGTCCAGAAAAGCGCTATATAAGTGTAAGCTATTATTATTATTATTATTATCATTATCTTTTTAACTAACCCTCAATCTCCTCAATCATAAACAATTTCAGCAGTTTCTAATCCTCTAAGGATTAAGTTACCGAAAAGGATGGAGAGAACCAGCAGTTTCCAAGGTTAAATAAAACTGCAGCCACTGCATCTGCATCATGTACAAATATTGACTACAGACTACTACTACTTAAGGGATGTTTAAAAGTTCAAAGACCCTAAACTTAAACCTTGTTTGTTTAACAAATCCAACTAGCATTAAAACTTAATTTGGTACTTTATTGAGGAGATACTGTTAATACTGTTACTGTTATATTTGAGCAAAATGTCCTTGTCTTACAGAGCATGCACAGATTCCTATTAGGGTTCCGATTGGAGAAGATCCTTGGTTTTATTTAAAGAAGGAAATGATCTCAGGACTGACTGTTGTCAAGTGAAATGGGTGGGTTGGGAGGACGCATTGCAGTCACCTGTTCTAGCAGCTGCCTCAGTCTGTGAAGCTGGGACTCCAGCTGCTTGTTGTGCTCCTCCAGTATCTGCATTCTGGCCTCCAGCCGGCCCTTGTGCTGCCTCAGGAGTTTGGCCTCAGCCAGGAGCTCGGCCTCTTCAGGGCCCCCTTGTTGGCCAAGGGCCACAGAGTCCGGTGGGGAGGAGAGCGGTGGGGAGAAGCTTCTCTGACTGTGCTGTTCCTTCAACTGCTCATACTCCAGCTTCAGATTCCTGTGACACATAACACAAAATCCTGAAATGACATTTCAGCCTCATCACTCAGCTTAAACCTGAGAAATGAAAATGACCTCTGTATGACAAAAGATGATGGCCATCTTCAATACCTTATCCTTTAATACTGTTTTCATATTTATATCTCTAACTTTGAATTAGTGTCCTACAAATGTTTCTGAAAGATAAGATTTTTTACAAGAAATGACCACATTCAGAAAAGGTTATCAGATATATTTTTTATTACATATGTAACCAAAGAGACAGTGCGTGAACACTTCAGCAGTAATGTAATTAAATTATCATTCACAAAAATGTGTTGCTTATTTTGAAGGGACTTATCTAAAAAACTTTACTTTTAACCAATACATTAGCATAAAAATTAAAGTAACAGATACTAACTCTTCAACTGATTGATATTGTATACATGAAGATGAATCTATGAATACAGATAAGACGCGTAATAAATTAAAACAAAAAATTACTTAGCTTGAAATTCCCAGCCACCTGACCAACAATATAGAGCATTGACAACATGCTTGTTAACTAGTCTAACTGGCCTAGAAATAAAGTGTTAAAGTGTGGACTCCCCTTCTTGAACAAACAATACTAATGTACATATTAAAATTGAAAAATACAAAATGATACAAAATACAAAAATACAAAAAAAGAACAACAGTCAATTACAATGACACAGTAATGTGTGCCTGGATGTATTGTATCTATCAATGTGATTGAAGAAAACAGTAGTGTAGAAAATATAATTGCTCTCAACCACTAGTTTCACCTCTAGGTGTTT
The DNA here is from genome assembly GCF_055471065.1 of Atractosteus spatula. NCBI lineage: Eukaryota > Metazoa > Chordata > Actinopteri > Semionotiformes > Lepisosteidae > Atractosteus > Atractosteus spatula. Next base: position 29,359,302 of record NC_142707.1, read on the forward strand.
GGGTTTCCTCCACATTTATTGGAGTCTCTTTGTAGTTTCCAGTGACATTGCCACACAACATGGCATTATTCACTGAGCTCAAACAGCTCTGACTGAGGGGAGACACACGTGGTATAGTGCACCAGGCTATAGCTACAACTACCGCTTCTCACTTGCTTTCAATAAAATAAATCACAAACATGTTATCTCTTGTTGTCTTATCAAGGAGTTCCTGTGAAAGAAGCCTTGCTTGTTTAAAAGTATCATAAATATACTATAGTATATATAGTATACTTTAAAAAAATAAAATTGCAATTGTATTAAAAATGTCACACTTGATGTCTTGCAGCCTCTTATTTTTATCCTTCCTTATCACAGAAATGTTGTGGAGTGTTGAGACAAGATAGGCAGTAGTGCTTAAATGCTCCTGAAAAATACTAATGTGTGAAGATCCGTTTAAAACTAGCATAATTTAATTCAGCTGCAATGTTCCCAAGCTTCAATGATGTTCATGTTTCAGTGCTTCAGCATTTTCCCAAACTATGAGCTTTCACCCTCCACTGAGTCATACATAAGGGTACAATGCCAACTGTTCAGTCTCAATATTTAATACAGCTCACAAAAAAGTGCAGCACAGAAGCTGGTGTTGCTGCCTTACAGGTGTTGAGTTCTGGGTTTTATTGTGAAATTGAGTGCCTTCTGTGTGGAGTTTGTATGTTCTACTTCACATCCATGTGGGTTTCCACCAGGTACTCTGGTTTCCTCACACATCTCATAAACATCCTGGCTGGGATAACTGGAAACTCTAAATTAACCACTATATGCATATGCGAGTGAATGTGTGCATGTCACCTAAAATAGACTGGTGTCTCTTAGAGGAAGTAATCTCATCTTGTACCCTTTGCCTTTTGGATTAGATTCTGGGTCATTGTGATCCTCTAAGGATTAAGTTACCGAAAAGGATGGAGAGACAACTAGAGCAATTGTTTGCTTCTCAGACTTAACAAAAACTGAAGATGTTGGGGGTGCCTCATTTAACAAAAAAGAGAATTCATAAATCACTGTAATTATCATTAAATTACTTTTAACACAAATGTCCCAACTAGCTTTGGAAATGTAGACCAGACTATTTACAGCTACAGAACGTTTGGTATGTTTTTTTTGCAAGGTATTGATACTTAATTTTAAACTGCAGTGTTCTGACATAAATAAAGTATTATCAGCACTGCTGGTGACAGATGCCTGAAAATGTTGTATTTCTATCTAATGGTACATAAAAAACTCCTCCAGGGTCTATCAACACTTATGTAAATGAGATGGCCGCAGTTTCTTTCACCCTGGAAATGGGAAGCTCAATTTTTAAATGGTTTATAAAATTAAAACTTTGAATGTGAGCAAGTGAAAGAATTTATCTGCAGGGCTTTACGGTCAGTGTTACACTCTCAGACCACGAAGCCGCGGCAGTGCTGTGCGCAAGAAGAAAGTACCTCTGCTCCTCTTCCAGCCTGGCAATGATGCGTTCCAACTCCCCACGCTCCTCTCTCTCCACAGCCTGCAGGATCTGCGCTGGGCTCTGAGGCTGGCTGAGTGGCGATTCCCCTCCTAGGGTCTGGCAGTACTGCAGGATCAGTGTGTGCTCATCATCCCTGTGGGCAGCAAAAGAGGAAAGGGTTTTTTAGTGCATTCTGAAACCAGAGCTCCATTACATGGACAGGGACCAGGCTGTAACAGGCCGGGTCATTCAATTATGCTAATAATGCAAATACACGAAAAATACACACTTACATCTCTGCTACTGCAATGCACCTAACATGCTTATTTTATGCACAACTTACCTGGAGGGAAAGGTGTATTTGTAGATTAAGTGGAATATCATTGGAATCTCAGGGCTCTGTGAACCTCTGTTTGCTAACTAAAGCTGCAATGTCATCTAAAGCTAGTACAGCACCATCTCAAACAAAAATGTATACATAAAAAAGTTGTTTTGCATGCAAACTACAGTACTGTATATGCTGCCCAGGACATGTGTTGTACAGTATGAATGTCAAACCAGTGGACAAATTGCTATTCAGTCAGGGACACATTCCTAGCAGGGAGATTTGCACACATCACACACAAGTATGCTATTTATCTATGAACAACTGGTAAGCTAAGAGGTCTATTTGAAAATAGAATTTGAGTTAGTTTTATTCAATAATTTATTCTCCACTGTATATATAAAACACCTAAGCCTTAACTGTTGACTTTATTTTTAACAAGCACTTGAGGTTAAAACTACTCTTCAAATAAAACACTAAGGGATTTGTTTTAAGACCTGATAGCAAAGAAACCATGCAGTAATCCTCCTACCCTGGTTGTTCTACTGCAAATTAATTTGCCAATTAAAACGAACAGCATTCATATACTTTAAATATACCTTTTACTTCTCTAAGGGGGAGTAATACGGTTTATTTCCCTTTTAAAGCAACGGATCTCCCTTTGGTATTTGTAAAAAAAAATATTTTGAATTTTTAACATAAGAACAATTAGTTTAATTTATTTAATATTCCACAAAGCCTTCAAAAATTGAACTAATAAAACAGCAAATTTCTGGTTTATTCACTATGCGAGAAACCACATCACCTATTTATTTATACTGAATTGTTTTTTAAAGGTACTTCAGATTGGACAAAACTGAAAGGTGTATTCCATGGTAAAAAGTTGCAAAGATGACACTTTTTACAGACTTTCTAATTATACCCCCTGGATTGACATGCTTCAGTTAGCTGTGTATGCATGCTTCTGTGATAGATACTACCTAGTACAAATTGCATAATTAATTTAGGATTATGTTTGAAACTCAAAGTACTTTAAGGGGAACTGCAATGTTATTTTAAATATAATGAATCAGAAATGAGTGCATTTCAAACCACAAAGAAACTACCAACTACACGGTAACGTGTAAAACCTCCAACTTGCATCGCAATAGAGACTTTTAATAAGACTTTAAAATAAGTTTCAATGTATGTGTAGCACCATATTGCTATATTTGAGGCAACAAATTGTGTTGTCGTGGTGACATGAACACAAACTTACATTGTAAACACGCTTTAGACCAAGCAAATCTGACTACAATATTCATTTTAAATATTTTCATGAAACACATACAAGGCAACAGACACTTAGACACTTTAAGTATTGCAAAAAATGAGCAACCTGCCAACCAACTAAAATACACTCAATTTTCAAGTTTTGCAAAGTGCTCTATCATTTACATTAGTGGATAGTTTAAGGTAAATCACACCTAAAAGAAAAATTCTAGCAGGACCTATATTTTTGGAGGACTCACTGTGCCATAGACTGTACTGTCGCCTGAACAGCTGATTTGAATGAGTGCATTTCAGTTCAATTGATCATATCGACTTGTTGATAAATACTACTTCTTAACTGAGTGTGCAGATCATGTTTGAAAATTACTGGGGTGAAATGTCAGGCAAAACCTGTACTTATTCGATCATACATCACACCGAATCTTGAAAAGAAACCAACATCACTGCACATGTTTATTACCCATCTCTTGGTTAGTTGAATATCCCTTGGAAGAGAAAAGTTTGGCTTTCTACTGATCCAATCCTCTGTTTTGTGTGTGACCGCTATCTTCTTAACTGCTTGACAATGAGGCATTGTTTAAAAAATACATGAGTTCAAAAAGACCAAAAAAAAATAATGTTGTTAGGAGACTGTGTTTCTCATTTGCTTACAGGAATTTGCACAAACTCTCACTCTCATCCAAGAACAGCGGTTTCTCGTCTGCCTCCGACATCATGGCAACCAAACAGTACTTTTGCAAAGTTCATGATTTTGCACTTAATTTAAATGGAAAAATTGAGTTACTAACCAGTAAAAGAAATTGGGATGCAGTTCCCCTTTAAACTAAAGTGTGTTGAACTAAGATTCTTACTTTCTGTTAAATCACAGTCCCAGGTCATGTCTTTTATTGTTTGATAATTTAACTGATTAACACTGAAATTACCAGAACAGAAAACACTATTTCAAACAGCCTAGCCAGGATTTTAAAGCTGTATTGTCATTTCAGCGAAGTCACTTATTAAAAATGGCTCTATTCCTAAATGGCTTATCAGTAACGATAATCATCAAGAGCACAAGTTGAAGGCCACAACCCAGACATCTCTAGTCCAAGTCTTTTAAATAGAAATGTTGTCGTCATGCAGTGGTGGGGCTGAACTGTTGAAGGATTGTACTTTAATGGCCAGCAATCTGACATTAGCACCATTTTGATCTTGTGATAAAGCTGTGATACACGTCTCTCACTGCTCTTTTTGGTGTGTCACCCATATCTCCATCTGCTAAATAAAGCAGGATACCATACTTCCAGATTTATTACTCTCCTATCCAGGTGCTTAATTTTGCAGAACAAGATGACTGCTCCACCCACTTATGTCTGATGAATCATAGATGTATTCAGTGTTCTTAATTTAAAAATATTATTCTTGGCTCCACTGAAAAAAATATGAGCAGCAGCCTTTTCTCTTGTACTGATGTTTTTTAATTATTGTTGTTCTAATATCTCATTCATCCCCTCCCCAAAATGGAAGAACAAGGTCAATGTCCTCTTGGATGCACCCTTTCATACCTGGAATTATTTTGGAAAGTGAACACAGTACAGGCTTCTCTAGGCTCTTGAATTAAAAGGAACCCCTTGGATATCCTGTTGCACCCTACAGATTTTTTATATTGTCTTGCTCAGTACACAAACTAGAAAGAAATATCCAGCATGAAAACAGAAAAAACACAAACAAATTGTCTCCAAAAGTCAATTTCTCAAGTTGTGGTACACCTAGAATGTAAGGATGTACACCTTTTTCTAGATATTGTTTAAAACGTTTACCACCTTGGATAAAAATTTGAAAGTGATTGAACAAATACAAAAAATCTGCAAATTTTTTTCTGAAGACAGGACCTGGATTGATTTTATTAGCCTTCCAAAAAAATGTTAAATAAATAATATAAATAATAATTTATTGATTTCCTGTTTTTACTTTTTATTTCACTACTGCCGATTCCAGAGATGCTTCTTATAATGTTTACAGTTAAGTGTTTCTAAGCTTTTCTTTTTACTTTTTTCACTTTTAAAATAAATATTAATGTATGTTTAGATACAGAGAGGAGGGTTTTGGTCTCTGAATGCTCAGAATTTGCTGAATGACAGCTATTTTAACCTATTACCTTTTTATATACCCAGTCGATTTCAATGTACAGGGGAGCTTCAGCAGCCATCTTTGTTACAATGTGTATTGTTTTTATAAACTTCTGAACTCTTTCAGAGTAACATGAGTGTATTAATGTATGTATTTGTATGAACCTTTGCTTTTGAGGTTGCATTTTGCTGGAGAAATCAATAGATGATTGATATACTTTGATGCTTCTCTAAACTGAAACTGAGATTAAGTTTCCCATGAAAAAAATGTTAACTTGCTTTATGCTGACGTATCTAATTATATAACACAGTTCTATAAAGCATAGGTTGTCTTTGTTTTGAAATATACAGTATAGTCTGACATGTTGTGTTCTGATTTTGCTGGTCAAAATAAATACTATTCACCCATTGTGTAGTTTCTGTCTAAAGTGCTGTTGTCAGTATTGCACTATTAATTTGTTTATTATAAAATAAGTTTCACTGCTATAAATACGAAACTTGATGGTTATGTTTAGAGGATACAGGAGATAATTCCAATAATCTCACTAGCGATATTTTGAGAAACGATAGTGTCTTAGGCTTTCTTTTTACACTTCTGTAGTTTGAATTCTAAATTTACTGTCAGCTCTTTAGACTGTAAATTTTGTAGTATTCAACAAAAGCAATTTTAAAAAAAGTTTTTTAAAGGTTTGATTGCACCACAGAAGGATTGCGAGGTTTGACGTGTCCTCTTTTCAGCATGGAATAAACCTATTACTTGTTACTGTGGATAAGGATTTCTACTCCCATGTCACTGTCATCCAACAGCAACATCTTACAGTATATAGACTTCAGACTGACACTGAAAGAGCACCAAGTCAATTGTTGTGATTTTTTAACAATCCCAGAGCTAAAGCCAAAAGAGCCAAAGGGCAATTGTATAGCCAGTGGCAGTTGCAGGGAGGTAACTGAAGTTGCAATGCCTGTGTTTCTCCCATGTGCACCAGCATTGCAAGGGAAAGGGCAGGGAGTTCAGAAGAGCAGATAGAAGGCTGTGTAGGGTTGAAGTGGAAGGTTAACGCCTATGGCTACAGGCTTCAGCGACCTGATCTGTCATGTTGCACCCCATACAAAATGATTTATCATGATTTCTGAGAAAAAAAAGTAAACTTATAAACTGGAAATCTCAAAACAAATGTGAAGCAGAAAAAAAATCAGGACAGAGACAGCTACTGAAAACAGCATTGAAGTGAGGAAAATAAAAAATACAGCAAATACTCAGTTTAACGGACTAATAGGTTGTAAGGGGTGACTGATATTACCAAATGTCTGTTAAAACACAAATGATGTCTTTTCAGCCCTAAAACACACTATTATATGATATATATAGGAACAAGTAATAGGTTTATTCCATGCTGAAAAAAAAGAAGAAAGAGAACACAACGTTTCGGCCGTGGAGCCTTCTTCAGGTGTGGAGGCTCCACGGCCGAAACGTTGTGTTCTCTTTCTTCTTTTTTTCAGCATGGAATAAACCTATTACTTGTTCCTTTGCAGCCTACGCATGCTGACGCAGCTACCCACCTGAACTATGATATATATATATTTACTATATACACCTGTACCTCTTTTTACGAATATAATTTGTTCACAATTTATTTCTTTCTTATGGGAAAAATTACGTTCCATTCTGGACCTCAAAAAAGTCATGCCTACTTTGAATTTTTTTACCAAAAAAATTACAATGATACGTGACAATGATAAATGACAAAAAATAATACTTACTAAAAATCATGCAGTGGTTTGTGTTTTAATAAAAACACTGCTTACATAGTTAGAAATAATCAATCATAGCTAAGAACAATACAGTTCTGTACCATACTCTAATTACTTCATTTGCTATTTGTGTAATTACACACACACTCACAATTTTCATTCATCTATAAATTGGCTTCATTACTCTGCTCTCCTCCCCACTAATAGCTGATGTGTGGTGAACGTTCTGGCGCACTATGGCTGCCGTCGCATCATCCAGGTGGGGCTGCACATTGGTGGTGGTGGAGGGAACTCCCCATTACCTGTAAAGCGCTTTGAGTGGAGTGTCCAGCGCTATATAAGTGTAAGCAATTATTATTTTTATTATCTTAAGGGTCCATGATAAAGTCTTAACCACAAAAAAACACTTTTTCTTACATGAAAAGTAACAGTACACACAGTATTGAACAACGTATGAACCAAGATATGGTAAACTGTATCATACATCTCTCGTGCCACTCAGTAGGTACAGTAAGCTCAATCATACTAGTAAGTACACTCAATATGAAACAAGTTGTATGATGCCTTCCTCTTTCACTCTCTACATTTGGTGGAGCTTTCTAAATTTTTCCTCATATTATTGTTAATAATATGAGTTGAATCTTGTTATTCAACATGTGGGTAACAATTCACATGACCATTTAAAGGGAGGTTCGTAGGTGTCTTTAGAGTTTGCAATGATTTTTTGTTTATTTGTGACCATCAGTCAAGTGAAGATCACAAAGCTTCTTGTTAATTTGTGATACTACTCATTAGAAGGAACAAGTAATAGGTTTATTCCATGCTGAAAAAAAGAAGAAAAAGAACATAACGTTTCGGCCATGGAGCCTTCTTCAGGTGTGAGAGAGACAAGGCAGTAGGCAAAGATAATGTAGCGGGAGAACAAAGGCTGGGAGTGAGGAGTGAGAGGTGGGAGCAGGGAACAGAAAGAGAGGCCAATCAAGAGGTGTGAAGTCAGAATGGGCATACAGAGGTGTGAAATGAAACTTCCAATGAATGGAGAAAATTTAAAACAGTAGTCTGTCGTTAAGAGAAGGGAGAACGTGTGATCCTAGCTGCAGAATCATTTCTGATGTATGAGTTCAGAAAACCGTCTTTGAGAACACAGACGGAGAGATTAGAGTGGTCGTGGCTGTCAGAGGTGAAATGAGACGTTTCCACGGCCGAAACGTTGTGTTCTCTTTCTTCTTTTTTTTCAGCATGGAATAAACCTATTACTTGTTCCTTTGTAGCCTACTCATGCTGACGCAGCTACCCACCTAAACTACTCATTATAAGTGTGCAAAAAAGTTCAAAAACATTTTTCTATTGCCTAAACACCATAAATACCCTTTCTAACACTGCTTTGAGCAAACACCATAGCTGTAATAATGGATTTTTATTCCTTTCCTTTTTTATTAGCTATTCATTTTTTTGGAAGGCAAAGAAAACCATTCTAGGTCCAAATTTTTACACAAGGTAGTAGACATATTAGACCTGGAAAGGGAAATGTACATCCTAGGTGTGCTACAACTTAAGAAACTGACTTTTGAAGAAAATAATTCTTGAAAAATATGGTCAAGAGAGACAATAAAATGTATTTGTTTGTTTATTTCTGTTTTTGTTCTGGATATTTCTAATATGTGTTCTGAGTAAGACACATACAAATCTCAAGGTACACACTGGATGTCCAGGGGACTCCCTTGATTTAAAGGCCATAACCAGGCCTGTACTGTGGATACTTTCCAAGATTTTTAAAGGGTCCATCCATTCCAGGAGGACCTTGCACTACATTCGGGGGCAGGGCTAAATAAGGCTACAGTTGTAGCAGGGAAAATGTGCAACTTGTGAAATATGTAACCGATTACAGTAACAAGAATAGTATTAAAGGAACAAGTAATATTTCATTTCATACTGAAACCTAGAAAGAATAAACAATGTTCTGGTTCGTGAGCCTTCTTCAGGTAAGAAGAGAGATTTCTCTCACACATCATACCTGAAGAAGGCTCAATAGCCCAAAAAATCGTTTCTTCTATTTTCTTTTCAGCATGAAATTAACCTTTACTGATTCTCTTACAGTCAATGCACTTGGAAGTATCTCCCCATTTTCTGTTTAGTAGTACCCTGATCAATAAAAGCACATCTGCCTCCAGTATAACTTGTCTTATATACTGTGAGGTATTAAAAATGCAATGAATGCTATTGATTCCTATACTCAGCTCGTTTTCCATGCCTCTGGGTATAGTTACTGTATGATTTCCATCTAAGGATGTACCATTGCAACTATTGTTTATACTGCAAAAGAGCTACTTACTGTCCTCAGTGATATGGCATTCTGTTTGAAAAGTTTCATGTTCAGCTACTAAAAGATTCACTTTATGTGCTTTCCTCTCAAAGTCCTAAGCATCAGGGGGTTTGATGCTGTTGTTTCTGAGCTCTATGTCCACGTACACTTGAGGTTGGTTGAGTTTTTGACTTATGTTGGCTTCCATCTTCTTGCAAAGCTGGGACAGCTTTATGGAAAAGTTACCCAGCAGGATAAAGCAAAAACTACTGGTCTACTGTGAGAAGGTGACAAAGATGTGTTATTGAACTAGCCAAAATGAAAACAAGCCCTTTAGACAATAACTTCATAAGAACAAGAACTTCGCTACCATTACTGGCACAGGGCTATCATCACAGGCATAAGTTAGGCAACACAGAGCAAAAAAAAACCATTACCATGAAAAATGAGTTGTTCATGTGCATTTAAAGATAGTCAGTGAATCAACAAAAACACACTAACAAAACATACAATAACTGACAATATAGAATAATTAAATGATTAATATGTGCAAAACCATGAAAACAAACTTTTCAAGATCTCTAAGAATTCAGGGAGTAAAAAAGTACATTTAGCAAACGGGGGATAACTTGAGGAAACCATCGCCATAGCTGGTGTCCACTATAGAAATATGAATGTGAATTTAGTCCAGCCAAACTAATTCTGGCGGGCCAGAAAAGGTTGAAAAGTGCCAAAAAGTTTTCGACACACTCAACAGCATATTACTGCCGTGACTGACCTAGCCTTGATGCATTCCATGCAGAGAAATATACCAAGTAGGGGATTAAAAAGGGGTCATCATGTTACTGATGACAAACCTACAGAAAATATTAAACTTTCTCCTATCATACCAAACTATTCTGTCTGATCCTGCCTTATCTAATATTATAATTAGTAACTTAATAAGCCTACACTCATGTTAATCGAAATTACTCAAACCATAGGTAACGACAACAATGTTTTAAATTGACGTATCACCACAATATTATTTTATTTTTTCAGTGTGGGTTATTTCTTTTTAATTTTATTGTGCAATTGCAAATTCACATTGCCAGGTGTCCCAAAAGCAGCAAAGATTTTAGGGAAAACAGTATGAATGGGCTGCCCCACCTGGATGATGCAACGGCAGCCAGAACACTCACCACATATCAGCTATCAGTAGTGAGGAGAGCAGAGTGATGAAGCCAATTCATAGATGTGGATTATTAGGAGGCCATGATTGGTAAAGGCCAATGAGAACTTTGGCCAGGACACCGAGGTTACACCCCTACTCTTTTCGAGAAATGCCCTTGGACCTCGGTTTTACATCTCATCCGAAAGACGGCGCCTTTTTACAGTATAGTGTCCCCGTCACTATACTGGGGTATTAGTACCCACACAGACCGCGGGGTGAGCGCCCCCTCCTGGCTCCACTAACACCTCTTCCAGCAGCAACCTTAGTACACATCCAGGTACTGCCAGTTGTGAGTTGCAGGTTGATATGGCAATTCCAAATTTGGAGGCAGGATATAAAATCATAAAATAACTAGCACTTCCAAATAAAGAAAAAATAATCCAAAGTGCTACAAATACAGCAGCAATACAGAACTCGGAAAAAAGTCATTAACTATACAAAATGTTGTCATGGGAAACTGTATGTAATTACTTTCTCGAATGACAGAAGGGGCCAACAGGAGACTGAAAAAGCACCATAAAGCCTTTAATTAAAGCGCTGCCCAATGGACGCCAGACTCATGATGAAAGTCTCAGTGAAGAATTATACAAGTTGATAATAAAGCCGCACTGAAGCTGACTGGCCTTTCTGTCAGCAGTGATTCATTGTACCATCCTACCCATTCCACCCTCTCAACCAGAGATGAGAGACTCAGTCTGTTGATCCTACCAGCCCTAACTGTGAGATACCTTATCTATCAATCAAGCTCATTTTTTAAAGAGAATGCTATCAATTGAGATACTAATAATGGCAAAGAACCTGATAAAGTAGCCAACTTAATTTTCTGTAGAGTGGATGCCTATTTATTACAAATGAGAGAGATATAAAAGAACTGATTTCAGGGCCTTATTTGAAGATTAATTTCCTGATAGCTATTTAATGAGTTCCTTGTGATCAGTTAGGACTTGAAGAACTAAAATAAAATCTGCATTGCCAGAAAAAGACATTTGAATGACTTAAAATGTCTAGATGGCCCTAGGAAGTTTTCTAGAAGTGAAATGTCAGTGTAACAATAACGTTATATCCTGTCAGGCAGTGAGAAAAATAACCATGTGCAAACAGCATATTAAAGTTTCTACTGTATTCAAAACACAGTTTTTTAAAACAAATTAATGTCTGCTGCCCTGGGGATTGTACCGATACTCCACTATTGTAAAATCCCGCACAAGTGCATGTGTGGATTATTGGCTCTGTGTGAAAAATGGAGCAAGAGGGCAAAGACTGATTGGCACTATTTCCCCTAAGGAAATCTATTATGAAAATAACCTTTTATTTTTATTCAATCTTGCAACTGATACACATTCTGAGCTGCAAGATGCAGATGCATTTCATAAGCAAACAGCAACTGACAGACCTTGTCGAAAAGAGGAGAATAAACAATCAGTAATTTACAGAAACCTTATATGGAATATGCTGGCTGTATTGGAAATATAACAAAAAGCAGAGCATTTAAAGAAAATACTACAGCTTGCTGACTAACCTTTCATCTGTACTGTTTACAGTGAATTATACTATTAAATCAAGAAAGTGTCAATGGAAGCTGATCTAGTCTAAAATGAAAAAGGCTCATGTTTTGGACAAAATCACATGGTTGGGTGCCTGCATACTGTATACATATAGATCATCTTCTTATGAACCTCCCTTTTTGAAAATCTCTGAAACGGGGCAAATTAAACAGCTGATGGTGGAGTTAGGATTGTGGTGGACTGATAGTGTTGTGTAAATTTCTTAAATTAGCAGAAATAATATGTCTATCAGATCAGTGTGCATCCTAAGGTCTCCTGCCTGTCCTCTCCAATATTTTCCAATTTATTCCAATAACAGCTTTTGTTGCACTTTTCTTCATAAGCCTTGGGTCTGGCAGACTGGATGTTTGCTTTTTCTATCCTAAATTTAATGTATTAATAAAAGGATTCTGCATCTTTGCATTGAGTGATAAACACGGATTTGAAAAATTATGCTTGTACAAATGTCATGACCTACAAAAATAAACCATATACGAACTGCAGGTTCAAATTCTCCCTATATACCACAGCCTTATTTAATACTTTTGTTGAAAAATTGGAACTACATCCACCACACTATGCATGCATCCCACCTAAGTGCTGCTCCATTGAATCCTTACACTATCATGTTCAGCTTTCTCTATAAAGAAGTTATCCAACTTTTTCAACACAAGGAAATGACCCACTGCTGTTTGGTAGTCATTTCAAGAGAGTTTGATACCCTGCTGGCAAAGAAACAGCCCCAGCTATCTCTTCCCCTGACTCTCACACTGATCTCCTCTGGTGCACAGGTCCACTCTCTGCCTCTCTTGCACTGCATTTCAGACCACACAATGGTGCTTCAAACTAGCGAAGCTGCACAGAAAATTCTGCATTTAACTTGGATTGTTCTACATGAAGGTTTAACCTGTCTGTCTCATAATTAATCAAAGAATCAAAAATGACGAGACTGTATATAAGCATTTCCCACTGAAAATAAAACAGGACTATGTAGATCATCAGGGAAAAAACAAAACACAAAAGTTTTCCAAAGCTTATTTTTAGTTTTGTTTCCAATCATAAGAGCTCATAAAGGTTTATCCTGATAAAACTGATAAAAACCAAACATGTACCCAAACTTATATGCACAAATATACATATATATATATGAACCAAGATGCATACAATGATACAAATAGGTTCAGAATTGTTGATGTGAATAAGTTCAGAAGAGATATTTTAAAGACTATTACACTTACCTTTGATGTGAAAGTAAGAGCAGTAGGTGCTCAAGACAACTGAGTAAGGATCACAACCTACTTTTATCATATAAAAATAACCTATATTTAATTACAGTGAGAAGGTCCCCTTCAAGGGTTCCTGCCCATCATTGAGCCCTGGCTCCAGGTCTTCAACATGATAATTAAACAAGTGACCTGGGACCTTAATTCACTTTGGCATTCCTAGTTAGAGCATTTCACTCTCAATTCTGTTGTTAGCCAGGTTATTAAATCAGTTAGAATTCAGGAGGAAGATATTTAATTCAGTGCTTTTGACTTGCCCACAAGCCTCCCCTGGTTGTAAAGCTCTCCTGTCCTATCAGCCGAGATAGGTTAATAAATTAATCTGGAGCCATAGTTCTCTAGGGATAATCCTTCAAATGCTGAAATTACTTACACACTTCCTGTTGCAGAACTGCTGTCTGTGGGCAAAGAACCATTTGACCTCTCCATCTGTGCCAATCTAAACAGAGAAGAAGCACAGATTATTAAGCAGGAGTAAACAAACTTTAAAAAATACAGCCAATGGTATTTTAACAAGGCTCTGAAGGTTGCATGGCAATTTCAAGCTATTTATTTTATTTTTATAGCTGCTGCTGCTTGGTTTTAATTTGGTAACTGGGAAATGGCATTCATAAAAAGCAGTGAAACGCAAAAAATGTCTCTAAAAACGCATGATGTAAATTAAAATGCAAAACATTTAGGCTGTCTTGAGATTTCACAAATCTCAATGTCCTTATTAATAGGTTGGTGTATGTAAAAAAAAGTCTTTGAAAACTAAAACTGGAAAAGGGGGCTGCATCAGAGACAGGATGACATCCGTATTGCAAATTCAGATCTGTTATACACAAATAACTAAAGCTGTTGAATATACAGTGGATAGATAGTGAGGGATTATGGAAAAAATAGCACTGGAAGTAAGAATAGCACAGGCTTCCAGAGCTGCTTCAGTAATTGCGTCAAACAACCTCAACTGCTGTTCCTGTCTGAACTGGTTTTTGAATCATCTCTAGTATTTTGTATTTTAAGCAATACAAATATATTGCTTTATACTTTAAATTATATACAGTACAATATTAGGATTTAAAATTATTATTTTTTTAGAAGACAGGGTGACAACAATATATTGCACTTTACTTATTCACAAGGACTCAGTCAACTCCAATACTTTGGTCAGAAGACACAAACGATCTGTTATATAACATTTGTTATGATAAGTTACATGTATCACAAATTTTACACTTGCGCATTAAGCAAAAAGCGAATTTCAAAATAAAAAACAAAGAAGAACTGTGAACATCACTAAACACTTATGAAAAGATCCAATGAACAACTTGCACATTGGAACCATACTGGGTCATGAAATGGAAATAAACTTCTCAGTCTGTGGTAAATGATCTGTTATTTGCACACTCTTTCAGAATGCTAAAAATGCCATTTCTTGATTATGTGTCAAAGTAATGTGAAAGATACATTTAGGATGCTAGCAAGAAAGGCAAAAGACAAAAAATTTTAAAATGGCAAATACCTGCTTGCATAATGCTCTATCCTGGAATGAGTGTCATCATAAGAATGTTGTGGAGACTGAGAGAGTCTGCAGGCAAACAACAGAAAAAACACACAGTAAATGACACCTTAAAGACATCAAGCAATTTTCCAGAACAAAACACTCTACAGCATATGATCTATTAGGCAGCCAGTGTTATTTCTAATCTACAGAAGAGCTTTAAAGAAAAGTGTGAAAGATAAACATCAGCAGTGTGGGAAGCATAGCCAGCATGCTGTGTGGAGGGGCGTTGCATATACTCACTCATACTGCTCCGGACACATGCTGATGAGCGTGACAGGACTGCAAGAGAAACGGTGGGAAACCACAGAACATCTTTAGGGCAACTTTACAAACAGATCAGAGAGTCAAGAACAGAAGCAAGCGTGGAAGAAACGGCTCTGTCTGCCCAGCTGGGCCGAGTGCCAGCACGGCCCACCAGAGAGCTGGCAGCTAGGACTGCACTGCCTGGGGCTGCCCCACTTTACTGTACAGGAGCACAAAGGTCACCTAAATAGACTGAAAGCCATCTGCTAGTATTGACACGAGTTGGACGAAGAAATGTGTAAGAACACGGGGATCTGGGATTTGTTCCCAATGCTATTTTTAGTCTTTTAAGTACTGTATGCCTGTGTTGACTGCAAGATTTTTTTTCTTTTACTTGCTTTTGAATCTGAATACAATTGAAGACAGCTGATCAGCTTCATACTATCAATGTATACTGGGACAAATTTTATTTGTAAAACAACATTTGGGTAATGTGTCAATCAAGATGGGAGTGTGACCTGCTTATTCAAAACCCCCATCAACTGCTTCTTCTAAGGAACTGATGCAACAGATGATAGAAACTTGGCAGACTTAGACAAAAACAAATATCTTTATAATTTTGCACCTAAAAAGTTCCCATGATAATGTTTATACTTGCAATGGGAAAGAAAGCATTTTTATAAGCGATGCATGCCATACATATTGCTCTTACTCAATTTGGTTAATTAACTTCAAACAAATATAATTATTGTACTAATGGGATGAATATACATGAAAACTGGTTTCTTGTGTAAATGAAGATTGCTGTTTGACCTCCATTTCTTTTTCTTTACTGTTACTATGCAACCATTAACACCATCTCCTGCTGCTTATAAAAAACATTTGGCCAATTAGCTGAAAACATGGCAGGTATGTTTCTAGTGACAATAAAGTTAACCAAAATGCTTTACTACAATTTTGATCACAAAATCGAAACTACCACTGACTTGGGAACCTACTGATTTGAAAATTGGGATCCATCACTTACAGACATGCTTCAGATTTGCCTCATAGACTACAGCAATATTTTATGCACTATCATATCATGTCCTCACCTGCTTTGTGCAATGTGCCTAAATTGTTAAATTAACCCCAAACATGGTATGCATCACTTTTCTCAATCACCTTTATGTTCTCTTATTGATCTGCATTTCATACCACACACTGCTCAAGAGCAAAACCTGTCATTCTAATGATGGTGTAATTAAAATTCACCAATACGGGGCTCTTGTTTAAATCTAGATGACTTAACCCCATTTCAATTGAATTGAATCTGTTTAAAATTGTTAAAATTGAATCTACCAGTGATGTAGGAACCACTGACCTTGACCTTGCAAGGTTTCGCCACACTAAAACCTGCTTCTGACTTATCCCTCAGATGTGGCAGAGCAACATTCTTAATGGGTCATGACCTGCTTGGCAAAACATGCCCTGTACCACTAACTGCAAAATTGAAACTGGTTGAGTATCTCCATTCATTTATTTTCAGCAGCATCATTAAAAACTGTCATTGTAACCAATGGTTCACCAGACCACTCTCTTCTTACTTAATGCATGCACTTTCATCATAAGTGCATTGCTTTCAATGATTCAAGCAAATGTAATAAAGGAAGGGAGGATACTGGTTTTTATTGTGACTGATATACAGCAAGGGGACTGAATCTCGTTTTGATCCAGAATTGAAATTTGTGATCAGGAGTAGAGGAGGAAATGTGATTAGTTGAGCCTACATTTCAATCCTATAATTGAAATTTAAACTGTTGAACATGACTAGCATGATCAATAACTGCCATTAACATAATACCTTGTGTAATTACACATACTAAACACTAAATGCCTTGTTTATTCACCTGTAGCAGAGAACATATTTCAACTACTAAAGAACGTTAATACTACAACAAGCTTTACAGGTTAGTCATCTGGTTATTTCAAGAAGCAGCATGTCCACATTATTATTACAGCAATTTGTTTAGCAATTCAGATAAATACTGTACAAATACAATATGGATCACTAAACAAGGCATCTTATTGTTAGTATGCATTTCATGGGCAATAGGATTCTACCAAGGAGAATGTTTAATTTCAGCACTGCATGCATAATTCTCCAAATTAGAAACCTGTGTTCCTGTAAACTTGCAGAGAATTACTTGGCTTCAAGGCATTAACAGATCTGTGGTAGGATTTTTCAGGAGAGTACAAAAATATATAAAAAACTAATCTGAGGTATTGTGCCACTGGCAAAAAAGAACGTTATTTTCAATTTCTCTGTTTATGACAGATGCCATTTAATGGAACATCTGTATCCGCATGAACTCTGGTGAATAAAAGGAAAAAAGTAAGGAAAGAGAGAATGTTCTAATAAATACAATGTAGATGGGACAGTGCAAAGCAACACTGATTATTCAAGTGGCTAAGTCGTACAAATCACCATCAATGGAAAGAACCTTAAAGCTGCCGAAGCTTTCCTGAGCAAACAAAATCCAACATGTGAACTAATAAGCTAAACTGGATTAATGAATTAGCTTCAATCCTAAGAGTGCTTATTTTCCTTGTCTACATCGATCCACTTTCACGCGGGGTCGCGGGGGGAGCCAGGGTCTATACCAACAAGCAAAGGGCCCAAGGCAGGGTACACCCTTGGATGGGATACATGTCCATCATTGGGCAGATGGACACAGACACACATACTCACACCTAAGGCCAATTTTCCCAGAAGCTAATTAATCTACCAGCATGTTTTTGGACTGTCGGAAAAAACTGGAACACCCAGAGGGAAACCACACAAACACAGGAAGAACATATAACTCCACACAGGTCTGGAATTTAGCTCAGGGCCCCAGTGCTGTGAGGCAGCAATGCTAAACACTGCACTGCTGTTCAAACCCTTTGTCTACATAACCTGATCAATTAAACCAGTTTAACATACAGTACTTACACACCATTAGGATTTTATTTTCTGTAGCCTTACACAGAATCAGTGGTAAAACATCTATATTAAATGCCAGTATCCTTTCTTTCCCTTTTTGCAGGGAAAACAGCTTTACTTTCTGTGATAAAAATTAAAAAAATATATTCTTAGGAAAAATATGCTGCATAAATTTATCATTCTCTGGTGTCTTTTAATATAGGACATGTTTAAATACACAGAGCACTGTCACACTGCAGGTCTTGTGCCAATAACTTCAATAATGGAATTTATTGGATAAAAATGATAAAAGATAAAAATGCTAATTACAGAATTACTGAAAGAGTGGGGTGACATCTAAAAGCTGTTTGGTACACACCCAGGGAGTTTCTAAAAGAGAAAGCTGTCTGAATTGCAGAGAGAGAAAGCCAGGGCTCTGACCACAGCACTTTCTGGCATGTCGTGAATAGTGTTAAAGAGACACAGTTCACAACCCCACATACTGTACTTCAGCCAAAAGTCTCATTACCCTGATCACCTTATTAGATCATTTTCTCTAGAGTCTGCATTGCACCAGAAATTAGATGACCAAATGGAAGTTTTAAATCTGGAAGATGGCTTTTAAGCACAGTCATTTCTTCCCATTGCTTGCTCTGTATAACGATCTGCATGAAGGAACTGGCCCTGTGCCCTGCTCACGTGTCTCTACAGCAATTTTCATTTCCATACATGAGTGAAAATGAACAGATCATGCGCCTAGGTACCCACTTGTACCTATTTACTGTCAACAAATCAGGACCAAAAAAAGACAGGAACACTTGGGAAATGACACTATATAAGTGGAATGAAATTATTAGCCTAGTGAGACATGCACTTTAAAGAATTGCTGTTTCATTCTCATCCTTTTAAGAATACATATTCTGTAAACCTTTTTAGAAATCTCTACACTTAAGAGTATGGCAGAGCAAAACACAAAATGAGCACAGTTTCCTGTTTAATAGTACAGTACATAATAATTCATTCCATTAAACATGAAGAAGCCACACTGAAAGAGGGCACAGGGGCCAGCTTTTGAGGAAAAAGAGAAAATGAAGTAGCACAGTTTTTCATTACTCACTTGTTTTAACATTGTAACTTGCCACCCATTGCAGCAAATAAAGGCAATTTAGATTTATGGAGAACAACAGAGATGCTTACAGAAAGATTGTAGGTATGTTGAGTTTTTTTACAAAACTGAACACAAGTTCTAGTAGGTGTTCTGTGTTTTTACATTTGAAATTGTTTGTTTTTAATTGTATGATATAAAAATATAATGAAACAATATAATCAGACTCCTGCATATTTAGCCCTGACTAAAAGATGATGCTTTTAGTTTTTTTGGTAACATTTAATATCTGCACAGTTTGAAATGACTAATTTGGTTGTTTTTTTTTAGTACTATACGACAAACTCCATAGTGTCTGACAGGAGAGTTAAGACCCACTCTCTCAGACATCATGACAGGCATGCAGGTTGCCAGGAAATTGCAAGAAGTACTTAGCCATGGGCCAAGGGAGCTATAGCGAATTAAAAGAGAACTCAGAGCTAATTCTTTTACTGATTGAATCACACAGGATCAAATGTGTGAATCATCATGAGTCAGATTTTATTTCCTTTATATCTACCATACACTCCTTAAAGGAAAGATACATAATTCTAACTCAAACTATTTAGTCCAAACCGACATCTGCTCACCTACATTACCAACAAAACTAAACTTGATCTTGAAAATAATTTCTGTTCCTTATATTCTGTACAAGTTTTTGTATAATATTGAACTTTAAATTGTCAAGGCCTGGTCTGGTTCATTTTTCTCTGGCTTCTCTAAACCCTATGGCTTAAAGTAACATTAGTCAAATATAAAAAAATAGAACTTGTTTGCCCTTTGAGAACAGACTCTTATAATCATAAAGTGAAGCAAGTCTCTGGCTATTTTCTTAGAATGTAGTTTGTTTTTTTAATGGCAAGAAAATAATCCTTATATGTGTGCTGACATATTTTGCAAACTAGGTAGGTCTTAGATATTGTCTCCATTTTAAACTTGTTTATCGTTATCAGCAGGAACATGGAAATTTTCCACTAAACTATCTCCACCACATCTTTGCATGAAAATGGACATCTGCCAACTAGGTAACAGCACACAGGAACAAAATGTGGAAGGAATAGAACTTTTTTTTAGAACTGGGATAGACACAAATGAATATGCTGCGCATCCCTAATAATTTTCTGTTTGTTTACAATCATGTAGATCAGAAAAACTCAAAGCAGAAAATGTTCATAAGGAACATTATTCTCTTTATAAATGAGTGCTACAGAGAAAGTTACAGATTTACATCATCATCTGGTGGAACACAATAGTCATTATACCAATTTATGTTTATCTTAATGGATACCATAAATCTAATAGCTATATCAAGCAGGGTATTCTGACATGATATATTACCTGCTGCTTAGCAAAAGAAAAAAGAAAACTTAATGAAAGCTGACAAATTGTAGGCTGTCTGCACTTACGTCTCCAAGTTATCTCCCTCTAGGACAGTCTGGACTGGTAGGTAGCCAAGTCGGGGATGTTTGGCAAAGTACTTCTTCGATCGGAATTTGTTTTTCAACACCTTCGTAAAATCTCGTACATCTTCCCCAGAAGTTGTCTGAATCATAAACAGAATTTATTATGTTTTATTAGATTATGCAAACATTCAGCTTATATTCATCAAGAAGGCTAAGAAAAATTATGATAGCTGTAAGGCACAGCTTTACGTTGTTGGAGCTGCTGCTCAAATCTTGGTGCATTGCCAGAAAGCTGAAGCCTGAAAGGAATCTGAATGAAAAGGAATCAACATCTCCCAGCATTTAGCAACCTTAGTGTTAATTATAGTGAACCGTAATGTGCTCACTACTGAAAATACAATTGTACCAACATTGAGCTCTAATTTAACTAATGACAAAGTTTAATGATCTTTCAAATCTCATATTTTTCATCATTAAAAATCTCAAAATAACCTGGATGTTTAATTAAGGAATACGTTAGAGCACTGAATTTAATGAAAGTCTGAAAAATGAATAATACTTGCTGAGGCTGAAGGAACAGTCTGTAATGACTTTGCTGAACCCTTAGGTCTCAATCAACTTCCCATGCTTAAAACAATATACCCATTTGTTTGACTAAAGCAATTATGTATCAAAAACCCCTGTACTTACTGAAATGCCACCAATAAACTTTATGCATTTCATTTTCAAAAAGAATGTTACGATATCCTTTGCAATGTGGATGCCTAAAAGTCCTTTTTCACTATCTATATAAAAATTAAAAAGAACAGAATCCCAAGGCAACTTAATTTGTTGATTTCATACGCCAGTATTCCAAACTTTATCAGTGTATTACAGCAGCTCACTGCATTCTTCAAACAAAAAAGAAAACTAAATGTATGCTTTATAATTAAGAAAAATTTAACAGACCCATTTTATCATGGAAGCCCATGAGTACAATGCATTAAGTACAAGGAAACCACACACAGAAAAGCAAAAGAAACTGATACAGTGAGTGGGAAGACAAGTATGGACACAAGCTCAAAGGATGAATCAACTCATGCGAACCCTATGATGCACATCGTCTTGACAGAAAGCACTTGGCAACAGAACTTCAACTGATTAGAAAAGAAGGAGAAGAAGAAAAGCTGAGAAAGGCATTTACACCAACCAAAATAATTTCCTGCGAAAATCTAATTCTCAACATAAAAAAGGAGTTTTTTGGTTTAAAGATGAAAAATGGTCATTTTTAGTTTGAAACAGGAAACTGACAAGAGCTCTACATTTTTGGTAAAAAGAAAACACCACTACAACTGAAATAGTGGAAGATGAAATAACAGAAAGCTCTAACAACCTGAAAAGAGTTTTTTTTAGGAAGAAATAATACAACAATATGCTTGAGACAGTTTTGACATTAATTAGTACACAGTGAGCAGGATGTGCAAAGTTGTATACACAAACAATACAACAAAACTAAAAACTGAATCCATGAGCATGCACATACAATTATACTTTACGAAAGATGTTAAGTACCATTGAAGATGAGATTTCATTATACATTTCTGTAAACTTAAAATACCTCCAAAATCACTGAAAGGTACAGAACGTACATGAGCAGGGGAGCCTGTAGCTCAATAGTCTTTCATTCTGCTCGTTTAAAGGCATTATGGGATGATGAGCAGGCGACCTAGGGGTCGATATCAGTAAATACTTTTATCTCATTATGCTTGTCACCAGTTCCTCATACCAGTCTCTAGGATGCTCTGAAAGATCTTGAATGGCCTGCTCAGTTTCTCTGAGTTACAGACCTACTGTACATCTCAGGATGTAAAAGGAAGAAAAATAACAGTATCACTACTGTCCCACTTAACATCACATCATCAATTAAGTTAGTAGAATACTGCCATCATAGATAATGTCATGGCACCTAAACACCAAAAAGTAGTGATTGTTGGAGATGATCTTATTCTTGGAAACACTGCAAATGAGATATACTTCAATGACCAAGAGTCATCTGCAGTGTTGCTGTTTTCCAGAAGCCAAGGTGGCTAACATCATAAAAATAAATAAAAAGAAAAGTGAAGACCCAGACATATGATGGGACAAATGACAGTTTGCACAAATATCACATTTTAACAAGAAACAAATTCAGAGACCATGGAAATAAATGTAACAGTAAAAATAAATCAGTGGTCTTCTCTGAGGCCCTGCCTGCACCATACAAAGACAATAACTAATTAACCGGTCATCACAACACATGAGCAGGGGGTGCTGAATGAGGCTTTGGGTAAAACCCTTCTATAGTAAAGCCTATCTGTACAGACAAGGTGGACTTCATCTAAATCAAAAGAGCTCCAGATAGCTAGGGGTAAAGTTCCTCAAAGAAATACATAAACATTTAAAATAAAAAGAAAGTGAACAGGAGCTCAAGAAAATATGAAAGAGAGAACTATAGAGAATTTGCATATTTGGTGCAAATTTGGTGCAAAAGGTTTGCATATTAAGATTTTGAGAAGTTTTTTGATAAAGCATAAAACTATTAATTGCAGGTAGTAGACTTTCAAAATAATGCATGCACAGTACTTGAATTCCAAAATTGGTTAATAGGAAACAGAGAGTACAGATGGGTTACATGCTCAAACTGGGATGATGCAATTAGTGGGGTACCACGGGGACCTACATTATGACAACTGCTCTTCCAAATTTATTTAATGACCTAGATATTCTGGTATAGCTAGCAAACTGAGAGCAAATGTTCACATATGTTACCAAACAAGGATGTGAAAAGAAATTCAGATATGCCAAAGAAATTATTTTTGAACTTTTGGACTTAAAAAAATGGGTAAACACCTGGCAGATGACAAAAAATGTAGACATTATTCTACACAGAGTGTTACATGCATTTAGAAAAAACACTGTGCTTGAAGAAGGTAAGAGTATAAATAAAAGAGTTTTTTATGTTGATACATCATTTTCAACTTCCAGACAATTTAGGGAAACAATAAAAAGACAGATGATTAGGATATATAGTTAAAAGCACAGATTTAAAATCCAGGGACATTATGATCAAACAGTAAAATGCACTAGTAAGATTTCATTTATGATATTGTGTATAATTTTGGTCACTAAGATACAAAAAAGATGCTGTTGATCTGATATCTGATGAGAGAAGAGCAACCACATACATTTTGAACCTGAGATACAACAATAGGCTGAAGAACTGAACCTTTTTAGTCTTAGGGAGGACTATGAGGAAACCAGATTATAGTATTCATAACCCACAAAGGCATTGACAAAGTCAATATAACGGACTTCTTCAGAATTAACAGGGGACACAACAGGAAACTACATGGAAATACTGTACACTTAAAACAGAGAACAGAAGATCCTTCTTTACAGAAAGGGCTGTAGGAATGTGAAACAAGCTACTCATATGATTGAAGCCGATATCCTGAAAAAAACAACAAATGAACTAGATGGGACGGATGGGCACATTTGTAACCATAACTACACTCTTAAAAGAAAGAAAAAACATCCATTTTGGATTATTATGGGACTGAATAAAAAAAGAAAGATGATTAATCAACAAGAAACTAAATTGTTCAGACTAAAATACTGAGGGGCTTCCAAGAAATCACTTTATTAGATTTAGTCAAATTGGGATATACCAGAGCTCCATTTGTGGAGTCTCTTTCTGATCTGCTATGTTATGTTAGTACAAGAGGGAGACAATTACTAAATCCAACTTACACTTAATGAAATATTTAGTTTCCCAAGGTCTTTTCCCATCACAGCTATGACCTTTAAATCTTAAATAAAACTGTTAAGCAATTAAATGCCTTGGGCACCTAATGGGTTTAAATGAAAAACCTAAGACATAAAAAGTTTAATTTTTTAAAGACTGTAATTCCTGTGCAGTGGAATAGAAGGTCAAATAGCAGCTGGTCTGCACCTAATCACTAATTTCAGAGAAAATATTAGCTATTACTCAAAGGTATAATAAACCTCTGAGGTTTGTTTGTAACAGCATGGGAGGGGATGTTGGCTCTGCAGTGCAAGAGAGCAATGTTGCAGTGAGCTCTTGACAGATGGAATAATGTGGGCTACATTTTCCCTTAAAACAACCTGGCTGGACTAAGCTGAAATGATCACCATTTCAAGAACCTTCTAAATTTAGAGAAGGCTGAAGAATCTGCTGGACAGCAATGAAACAGAAAGAGCTGGAAAGCACAAGAAAGTACTGAGTACAGGGACTTCACAGCACTGCTCCAGACAACATGCTTTTGAGAAAAGGGCAACCCAGAGATAGATCAAAGAGGGCACATCTTTGAATCGAATTAAACAAGTTATCAGTTCTGTGGTGTAACATTTTTTATTTGCGCTTTTTGCGCACACCTGTATTTTCCCATCCCACAAAATTACAGCACTTTTAAAGTCTTTTTGACTGAAATATTTCTATTCAAAGCTTAACCAAAGAAAAATAATCTAAAAATGTTTTCATCACTAAAAGTTATATTTCCTATTGGAAACACCCAGGCTTTATTTTTGTACATCATCTAGGTGACATCTACAAAATAATTTTCTATATCTGGAAGGTTATGTTCATGATCAGATAAAATTCAATTAAAAATATTTCCTACACCCACACTAAGATTTTCAAGGACCTAAGAATCAAGCATCATCTTAATATCATTCTATCATTTTACCTGGTGCATGCACTACTTACAGGAGAAGACATATACAGCTTGATGAAGTTTAGAATTGCTTACATATAATGACTAGAGGCCTAAATGTAAATAAAATTATCCAAGCACTCAGACGATCAACTCTAAAGGTGTACATTAAGTCTTCAATTTCAAAACCTCCAACTGCACCAAAAGCACACCCTAGAATTCAGTCTACTTGAATCTTGTTGTGATAAACACATTCTGCTAACAACTGCAGAAGTATTTTTTTCAAATCATGCAGTGAAGTAGAATCCCTGAAGAAAATATGCAGAAAGAACTACAGGCAAGTAAAATCAAAGAATATTGTTAAAAATAAATGAATTCAAATAAAGAAATTTCATAAACCCCTAATGAATCAATTAATGATTGGGCTCAGTCCTGCATATAGCAGGTCATGGTGTCTCTTATGTGCTTAATGACCTCAGACAGATCAATCTCCCTTGCACCCCATGTTAAAACCAACTTTGCTGTGGTAAATGATGGAAATGATGCTAACACACTCAAACATTCAATAGTGAAAAGTATAAGAGAAAGCACAGAGGAAGCAGAGCCATGCAGAGGTACTCACAGGTGTACAGTATTCTACCATAGGATAGTTTAATTTATGGCCCTTTGCTGTGCGTCCAGAAAAGAAACAGCTCTGGCAGACATCATAGTTGAAGTGTTTCAGGCTGCGGTACCTAGAGAGACAATTTAACACCAGTATGAACATTACTTTGATATCAGACAACGTTATGTAGCACTTTTCACAAAAGTGTACCCATATTACAAAATGTACAGTATACTATTTTCACCATATAAAAATAGCAAACAGCTTTACTGAGTTCACCTATCAACAGACTACTGACTTTTTTTCATTAACAACCGAAATATTAACATTATGTCTTGGGATAGCAGATTTTATTTATAATTATATTCTCCATTTTCGGAATATGTTTGTTTAGCCCATGCCTCAACTACGTTTTCAGGTGCTGCCAACAGCATTTCATGAAAATGCATCTCAGTGGATTTACAGTACCATCTTTATAGTGTTTTTAAAGAGTTTTTAAATAAAGAAACAATAAAACACAATATTGCATTATTTTCAATGCAACTTTCTAGGAACTCTAAAGTTAAGCAAGCACATTAAATATTAAACATAGGAAGTAACAAATTCAGTGGATCAGCAAACACTTGTGGTCAAAATTAAGGGGATGCCTGGACAATGTCGCTAAAATATAATTTAAAATTGAAAAGTCAGCATATGAGTAATTAAAAAAAAACATATCTTCAAAGAAAATGCTTAGCTGGCATTTTACTGCAGACAACTTTCCAAAAAATATTCGCCTTGGAAAGTGCAGACAGCTCATAAACTAGGCAGTACTGAATCCAAATCATCACCTACCGTAGATGACTTCTAGAATATTTTTTTATGCTAGGGGACATATGACACCAGTGAAATTTGATGTTTAACATGTTTATAAAGAAAATGATTAGTGTATATATATTCGGATCATCATATAGTTTATCTTCTAATTGCTTTAGCTTTGTCCTGGCTGAACTTCAGTCTGGGCTTTTGTAGTCTTGACTCTCTAAAGTTCCCTCTGGAACTAGTGAGTTCAACTGATGAGGCATTTTTTAACTTCTCTACCTTATCTGCTATGTACTTGGGCACGTCGTGGCTTCAATGTCACCTATGTGCTTATCCACATTTTAGTGGTGGATGAAGTGGGTCCTCTTGTATGTAAATACTTCGGGATATAAATGTAATAAATTCTTTAAAATATTTAATACTATAAAAAGTTCAATGCAAGATAAGACATTATTTTAATCCTCCTCTAGAAATTATAATTATGGTAGGCATTTACTGTACTTTTTAACTAAAAAAATGGCGAAATATACAGATGCAGCCATTCAAAGTGCGCGGCACAGACACGTACCGGAGGTAATTGGCTACGGCCTCACGCATCGTGACGCGCGATGACGCAAAATACCGCGGTACGTGATTGGTTGACCGACAGGGGCACTCATGGTGCGTTGGTCAGTCGTAGAAAGATTTAGATGTCTTTACTGTGCCCGTTTTAGTACTGAATATTTATATGGAATTTTACCACTGAAGGGAAATCTTAGTAGCTGAGCATAAAAAGAATAGGAGCATACTGTAACGTGTGTGAAGGCCATAAACGATATTAATACAGTATATGGCTGGTCTCGGTACTTTAAAGAAAAAATTCCATTTCTCCCTAAACATTTTAAGCATCGAAGTCTTTAACTAACATGATACCAGAGTCAACAAGCATACTTTTAGAATTTGATTAAAAGGGAATATAATATGGAATCGCGTATCTAAAGAAATTAATAATGATATAATTATATTCATGTACCGCAACACAAGAATAGTACACGCTGTACGATGTCTGTTGATAATGTTTCTGTAGGGCTTTTTCAGCACTCCTCATGTGACCTTGCCGGTGGCGCTGTGGGTTAGGTTCCTGTCTCCCACATCACACGTTGGGTGTTCGAATCCAGCCGGAGCCATGACTTTTTTTTTAACAAACATTTCTTTGAAAAAATAAAACGTTTCCCTGGGTCAGAGATTAAATAAAACTTCACTCACACCAAACAAATCTATATTTCAAAATATTACAACATGATCGAATTTAAGTCATTTTAATAACAATGAATAGTCACCTATTATTAATTTCATTATTAGTACTATTAGTAATATCTTTATTAAAGACTTTGATGGCAACAGCTCAAACATGAGAGGTTGAGCTTTATTAGCTCCACCTTGCAGAAATTCCGGATACTATTATTTTACTTGCGGTACCACGTGGTATTATGAGGTACTATACGAGAATTTACGGTAACTCGCTGTAGGCTGCGTCAAGCGCACCACAAAATAATGCGCTATCGCCCGCTTGTTTTGAATGGCTGCATCTGTAGATCTAAAGTTAAATAAATAATAAAACATTTCTAAAGCGCAGATGATTTAGACAACCAGTTACAGTAACAGTATTTTACAACTATAATCTTGCCCATATCAGGGCTGTAACTAACTCAACACACAGCCAGGTCACAGCTTTCACCATTTTAGATGCAATTTATCACTGACAGCTCAACAAAGGTTTCTGTTTTGTCAAATGTCCGCTGAAATCAATTACCAAAAACATATCAAACGAAGGAAACGATGAATATATGGTCAACTGTTTCATTTCTAAAGGGCAACAAGGACAGACGCAAGGGAACTGCAAAAAGAAGTGAACCTGGTGATCATCTGATACTGTCATCTTAAAAAGGTTTGTCAATAGTTGCTTAAAAAAATAAAACTTCAAATTGATAAAAACATTGGTATGAATTCCACATACTGTATAGATATCCACATTCAATTTTTATGAGAGAAATAAATAAGAATGCACCCAAAGAGCAACAAACCACATAACCAATTACTGTGACAATGTGGTGTCAGGAGGCAACAGCGAAGACTTTATGGCATTTTTTGAATGATTTTAGTTTAAATGTTACAATAAAGGGAATCTATGACATAGGCCATAAGCCTTAAAGAATGTATATTTCATGCCTGACATTAAAACACGCTTCATTTATTATTGTTTAACTACATGTGCCAAGATGTTTAAATTCTTCCTTTAATCTAAAGACAGACTGGAACTTGTCTCTGACCATGCATAATGTCTGTTCAGTATCTTTTCACTGTAACCTCTGTATTATGGTGTGCTTACTTTCTGGGGCACTTCTTCAGAAATATAAGAATAACAGGCATGGTGGCCTTTATGCATAAAGCCCAGCATGTAGTATGGACAATTTCTTCATAAAAACACATTTTGACACAGTGGTTTGTATAATATTTAATGTCAAGTTAGTAAAGTCTCTGCCTCTATCTGAAACATACAATAAGAAAATAAAAAAGAGTCCCACCTGAAGCCCACAATGGGGCACTCTTTACAGATGTTGCACTTGGCCTGATGTTTTGCTGTTTCTGCAGCAGCAACTCGGTGAAGCACAGGGAGCCACACCATAGATTGAGGCTCCAGATGCATCCAATCCACAAACTGCTTGGGCTCTATCTCCACCCTATTATTGACCTGGGGAGAAAAAAAAACAGGGACATAAATAATCTTGTTGTTGACACTGAAACATATAATAATACCTGTAATACAAATCCTGAGGCACATGCAAGCAGGATCTGTATTCTAGCAAAGATCTCTGCATCCTTGTCTCAGATGAAAGTCAACTGAGAAACACCCGTTTTTGTTTTATAGGCTGAAAACAAAAATCTTTATACATTATCTGAGTTTTACAAATGTCTGTAACCGGAGGTCTTATATGAATTTGCTGTCACCTGATCATGCTTTAAAAATTAGTATGAACTTTTTGATAGAGATGCAAGTTTCCAAATTTTTTAAATTAAGGTACTGAAATACTATTTGGCAAGGCGGTATCTTTTCTTTTAATTTAAACTTCAAAGAACAAACACTGCATTGCACTGTTAATGATCAATTTTACACTTGACTAAACATCAGCAACAAAAGACCAAGTTGTAATTATCAAATGGGTAGTCTAGACCAAAAAAACATGTTTTTGAATAGCTTCTTGGAACTCTCCTGCTTTCTCAGTGTCTACATTAATTTAACACCTTTTATAAGTGAATGTCACTTTTACACAGTATATCTTGATTTAAACTTGTGAGGCAGTCATGAGAAAATGCTATAAAAATGAGGAAAAGGTGGGTGCACAAAGAAAGAGTAATTATTTAAAGAAGCCATTTTTGCAGATGAATAGGTAATTATTAATGAAGCCCTTTTTGTGCTGTACTATACAAAAAGTAACTGGGAAATGTGACTAAGAAGCTAGACAACTACTGAATGCTTGTTGGATTTTTAAATAGATCAACATAAAATTCCATTACATTTCTATTGGTTTCCGACTTGCAAAGCCTTAAACGCAAACCCTATCACCTTGCATTTATTTTTATTACACAATTGTTAATTGTTACAGCAGTTTCCTTCTCTCCTTGTCCCTTCTTTTGATTTGACACATTTGCACTTGAACGTTTACATTCAGTTCCCTGCACTGGTATTTCTCCCGTCTTTAAACATACGTGCTGGAAGCAGCTGCGGACACTTGGCTCGATGTTGCTGCCTCCAAAGGCAGCCACCTCGCCCAGCTGCCGGGGTATCTGGATGGCATCATGAAGGAGCAGCCCCAGCTGTCTCTGGTCACACATCTCAGACGGACCAGCAACCTGCTTGAAAAGATCTGTGCCAGCGCACAGCAAGAACGTCAGTACAAGCTATAAACTCTCTCTATGACAGCTTTAATTCTTTACAGAAAACTCCACCTATTCACAGGTCTTGTCTGCCCTCCATATGCATTATAATGTAAATTACAATTTTAATTGCAATATTGAATACATGACTTACTGAGTTTCGGTGGAATACTGGTTTAATCACTCAACAATTATTTAATTTACCTTTGGTAAAATCAATGCTTTAAACTTTTACATACTTATAAAACTGAAAAAGTAACAACTGGCTATAAAGACAATACACTAAAAGTGCTAAAGCTTAACAGTTTTAGACTGTCATTCTGTAGTTTGCTACTTTCTCCACTGTCTGACATTTGCTGAACTATGGTGTGAACCTTTCAGAAACCATTTTTTGGTTTATAATAGATGCAACAGTAACCAAGCTGCTACTTAACAGTGATGCAAAAAGACAAATTCCTAATACAAGAAATTGTATATGGCCAATTCTTCAAGAATTTACAAGCAGTGTTGGAACTGAGACTGAGCTTTCAAAAATAATGGCTTAGGTATTATTTAATTTGGTATTAATTAATAACTGTGACACATGTGATAAAAACCTCAAGTGTGTAGCCCTAAAAAGCCAACTGGAGATCTAGGGTTATATAAACCTGCATTAAAAAATCTCCTAACTAGACAGGATCCAATCAAGTACTAATAAAGTGTTGATTTTATTGCTTTACATTAAAATATTTAAAAACAGTATACAGATCATTCACATTTTATCCAGACATGAAACATTAATAAATAACATTTAAACAAATTAATGTTCTATAGAAGTTGTCACATTAATATAACAATACATAATGTGTATAGAGCAACTGTAATAACAAGGACATCCATGCACTGTATTTGAATGAAGGCCTGGAAATGTTTGTAAGTACGGTAGCACCCCTCCTTTAAACTCATTTTTAATAATCCCATGTGGGAATGTGATTTTCTGAACAAATTTGACTTGATTAAGTTCTTACATGGTTACTTTGCAGAAGGTTACTTAACAATACACCCATACTGATTTTACATGCTATCTCCCCAAGTGACAAGGGCTAGTGGAGCATTTAATTAATATTCAGGCTAAGCCTATGGATAAGCAAAATGACTTCTATGGAGGCCAACACTGATCTAATTACTTAAAAATGTTTGTTAACAAGTTCAGCAAAAACTGTTTTAAATTAACACTGTACATTTGTTGTTATATTTACTGAAACACTGCTACAAACAGGATCTTTGTTGAAATGTAGCAGAGGTAAACAAATATTTTTTTTAAATATAATGCTAACCTGTATTAGAAATAATCTTTTTATTCTACTGCAGCATTTTCAAACCATTTTCCCCCAAGATGACCCCATTTAGCAACCTTCAGAATGATGAGAAGACACGAACATCTTTAAACCAACATCTGCCTGTCAGAAACATGGCATTACTTTATAATGCCATTATAGATTGTAAGTACTTTTCTTATCATCATCTTTTAGTACTGATATCCAAAATAAAACCAGAAAAAAGAGCTGTTTCTCTCTACTGCAAAATGAAAGAACAAAGGTTAAGTAAGTGTGCTTTGGCTATGTAATGCCTGGATGAACAGTGGTCATTACAAATATTCATTAATTTTTAGGTCTCTGTTACATGAACTGAAAATTGTAGTGTTACAAGATTTGAATGACTGAAAGCCTAAGTCATCTGTCAGAATCTAAAAAATGAGCTCATATTCAGGGCTTAGCCTTGGTTACAAGGACAACTCTTTTACTAGCAACATATCACTGACAGCCATTACCGATGGGTCTCCTGCTCTGATGAGGTGGTCACAGAGGAGAACAAATCCAGCTGACAAGACAGTAACACACTGACAACAAACCAACAGGAACAAAGAAACTGCTTAGACTGCACTGACATACAGCAAAACAACAAAAAAGACTAGCTACTGTTGGACTAAAAAACATCAGCAATTTAAAAAAAAAGAGGAAAAAAAGGCCCCTGATATCTTTACACTCAGTAAAGAAGAAACAGACAAATTAAAAACATGTATTAATGTTTTTATTCATTAAATTATGTATTAATGTATTTTGTATAACCAAAGACATAGCCATATACTCCCGAAGTTTAAACATTTATTCATCTAAAATTCATGCATTTCCAAAGCTAAGTTAACATCTTTAGATTTCTATATTAGCAGCCAAATGTTGTCATTACATTTTTGATGTACCAGCTTAGCAGGTACTTTAGAAATTACATTTAAATAGCAATAGCTCCTGCAGTCTGTTATCTGTATCAGCTTTATTCACAGTATGGACATGTACAATGCGTGTACAAGCCCTTTCTAGCCTTATAAAAGTTTTTTTTTGTTTTTTATTTTTAAAATACTATTTCAACATATGTCAAAAAGAGCCTTTCACAGAATTATAGAAAATTTTAGTTTTTTAAAATAGTTTTTGAGAAAATGTTTTATGCACATTACCGATCTGTGATGTTGCTGTTCCATGCTGAATTTTGCCAATCATATTCATTGTAAACAGCAGCATATATATGAAAATGTATTACATATAATATTATATATCATATGCACAAGCAGCTTTATGAGCCCCCTTTTTATCTTTCCTACCCCATTAAGAGTCGTAATCTCTTAGTTGGGAAGTGCCGTCTACAGTAAGCATATACGGTTTTAAACTGTGACAAATACAGTATACATTATGATATTTCAGAACAAATACAGTCCGCATGCAGTGATGTAGTAAGATCCTGATGAGAGTTTAAAAATCTAATAAAAACCTGAAAGAAGGCTGATTCTTTTGAAGGTTCTAGAACCCAGAGACATAAAATTAGTGGGCTGTTAAAGAAGAAAAGTTCCATCAAAATTGATTTTGCTATTAAAAAACATTTCCATCTCCAAAGAATTCTCCAGAATCTTTTTCTTTTCTTCTACCATCTGTCCATTTTCTAACCAGTTCTTTGAATTCAGGGCCGCAGGGAAGCCAAAGCCTATCCCAGCCAAACACCCAGAGATATCCCAAGCGAATGCAGGAAAAACATACAAACTCCACACAGACAGCACCCCAGGTCTGGAATAGAGGGCCCAGGGCCCCAGTGTGTGAGGCAGCAATGCAAGCCACTGTTCCACCCTGCCGCCCGCATATCTGTACCAATCTTAAAATGAAGCCTTTATGCAGCTTCAGATAAATTTCTCATTATGGCAGGTTGCTCTTGTAAACACTATCGAAAACCAACACCTTTTAGCTAATGTGAAATACAGCACAGCCTTTACCTGCTGCCTAACATGACTAATGTTCCGGAGTGACATGGGAACCTGTGCAGTTCCTTGTAAGAATAATTCCTTGCAGATATTCCCAGCAAATAATCAACTGGATGGAGTTCTTTCCTCTTCTGGAAAATTTGTATGTTTACATTTCCTATTTTTTTAATTGCAAAGTAGGAAATCTGCACTATCATTAGGATGACATCCTAATGATAGGAGTAAAAAGGAGTATTTAAAGGTGAGTGCAAGCTCGCTAATTATGGTTGTACCAGTAAACCTTCTCAGTGCTTGGAGAGAGAAAAAGGAAGCTAAAGATAAACTAAAGATAACCTACCAACCTTAATAATTATGTTGGTAAAAAGATTAAGATTAAAAGCTTAAAAATAAACAGTGTATTAATTTTACACACAGTAAAAATAACACAGCTAAGGAACTCTAATGACAGAAATTTGCCTCAGTTCATCATTAATTTATATTTATGGGTTGGGAAAATAAACATTTCCCATTGGTCGAAATTCACCTCAGGAACATCAAAATAATTAGACAGGAAACAAGTTCAACAAGTTTTCTGTTTTGTTCTTCTCTCAACTCTTAATGTACAATATTAAAAAACACACACATATTGACTTCTATTTCTGCTTTATAATCAGATATGTATTAAACAAGATATAAGATAAACAGCACAGTTATTTAGGGAAATTATTTAATTCAAGGGTTGGCACTATCATACACATATGTAATACATGTACTGTATGTATATATAAACTTTTCTATATCAATAAAATACATGTTAAATATAGAGCTTAAAGGCAACAACTTTCATATTACCTTACCTTCATAATTTGCCTCACAAACATCAAAAGTAACTTTTAAACAAGAGTATCTTTCAGAGGAGGATTTCTGGGGGGCAGATATCAAAATAATTTGGCTTTGGACCAACAGTAATTGGAAACAAAATAATTATACTCTCATAAACTTAATCTTACTTAAGAACCTGCGGGAGGTCCCACATACAATTTTCAGATCCATTTATTTCCATTCTTCAGTTACATTAGAAATCTGGGATTAAAACTCCATAAACCTAAACCTCAGAACAGGTCTTGAAAGAAAGGAGAAAAATGATAAATAAATCAATAAATCACTCAAACTGAAAAAAAAATAAACTCATTTATACTTACATTTATATTTTTCTTCCAAATGCCCCTTAGAAAGAGACAGAAGTCCAATTTTCATAGATAATACTCGTATCTTCCCACTCCGACCGCTACAGGGAAAAAATGAGAAACAATAAACTCAAATCAGCAGTGATGTTAATCTTCTACAGACTCATTCAGCTACATGAACATAATTCACTTCTTCAGAAAAAAATTGTTTTAAATTTTAAAAGCATTTACGGAAAAAAATATTTTCTTTATAAATATCTTAGAGCAGATAAACTTTGCAATAAACTATGAATAATGCTGTGGGATTTCCAATAGCATTCTCAGAGGTTTCAGGCTCTTCCTGTAATTTCATAAATATTCTCTAGAGGAGGTACAATATGTATTTTTATTGCTTCTGTAGTACAAATTGTAAATATTTAATGCCAGCTGAGCTCTCATTAAAGACTAGCTTTAATATTGAGATAACATATTAGTCAAGTTTCCAAATTATTTTGGAAGAAGAATGCCTACAGTGGACATACAATTCAGTAGGGACTGTTTTCAAACTGAAAGACTGCAGATACATTTTTAGCTTGAACTTTCAGAAACTTTGTTTTGCTCTATTTTTTGCAGTACTTCGCAGTTTTAATTTTCTGAAGAAAAGTGACACGAAAGGCACATTAAATTCCATATGGTTCCCTAAAAAAGAACCTTTGCTTATTCTTAATATCTCATGATCATTCCAACTAACTGGAGAAGCTCTGTCATGAGTCCTGCGATTGCCCATCATACTGACACAAAATCCTTGTCCAGAATATTGCCTTCTACATGTACTCCTGAACCTTGAACTTGTTTTGAAGAACATGCTAAAAACAGACCTGTACGAAACTCTACAATTTTCTAAGGTAAATGCAAGAAGCCGCAAAACTTACGTATCATACACATTGAGCAACCAGTTTAAACACATGTCAACACAGAGGGGCACATTAACAAGATCCTTGTGGTTCTGCTCCAGCCCATCATAAATTGTGGTCAAGCAATTGATAACATCAGGGACATTTAGAAGCTGGTCGTTTTGGGTGAGTTTGTGCTGTTCAAAAATATTCTGCGCCACATTCAGGTCCAGCAAATCCACTGCAAGTAAACACAAAATTGAGTTCATTTAAAATGTGAAAATCCTTCAAGAAACTTGAAAATGTGTATTATATAGAATGAATGCTATGACTGAGGTAACGTGAAGAGGAACTACATGTGGAAACAACAGTGTAATCTTTCATGGATGGTACAATCACTATTCATTAGCTGTTGGAGTGTAACAGTTAAGTTTTATTTTATTTAGTTCAATAGAGTTTTCAACTAATCCATTGCTTTAAGGATCAACATATTTTCAGGGTTACATTAAACTATAGTAAATCAGCATTCTTTATTTGAATTCTAAGGCTCTTTGTAAAACATAACCAAGAATCCACAAACCTGTCACACAATGTTTGGTGAATAGCATTATGTG
This sequence comes from Atractosteus spatula, assembly GCF_055471065.1. Taxonomy (NCBI): domain Eukaryota; kingdom Metazoa; phylum Chordata; class Actinopteri; order Semionotiformes; family Lepisosteidae; genus Atractosteus; species Atractosteus spatula. Next base: position 29,395,798 of record NC_142707.1, read on the forward strand.
GTCCCAGAAAGTTGTTTGTGGTGTTATTTATTTAAAATTGTAAAAACAAGCATTCTGCAAAAGTTAATGTTACCACAGCCAATACACTTCTCCCTTATCGGTAGAGATCATTTAAATGTACTGGACATTACATGCTTTGAACAAAGAGTATGTGAAGCAGATAAAAAAAACTGCTCACACATGTTTCTAAGCCTACTTTACAAATCTGTAAGGGAAATCCACACAAGATGCCATACCAGCTGAAATGAAATGCCACTTTTCTTTCCTTGATATGGCCTTGTACAGGTAAAACACATGAGGTTCAACAACTCAGAACACAGCCTTACAATCCTCTGTACCTTATCACTGCAGGACAATTCTTCCAGTGGAGGATTTGCTGACCCAGAACCATCAACAGTACATAAACCCTACACGTGAAGCTGAAGCAAAGGATAATCTCATGGCCTCCAGACAGAACAGGTTTTACAATAGTTCCAGAAGGGAAAGAAAAGAAAACACAAGGCTGGCAGCTCTAAGTGAGCAAATGTCAAGCTGTGGGATTTTGCAGGTTTCTCCCTTGACAGCTATAATACAATGTAATCCAAACCTCCAGCACCTGTTGCTTAATGACACTTCCACAGAAGCATAAAATTTGATCTGACTTGATACCCCTTCAAATGAAGACCCCCTTCCTAGAGTACAAAAAATTAAAATAGACAGCTTCTCACTTTCCATTTTACATGATTACGTTTCCTGAGCTACTGATAAGGTTAGTAAGATCTGCAGAACTAAGGCAAACTGAGCTGGGTTTCAGAGCTGGGCTTAAGAGGACCCTGACAGCCAGACTGCTTAATCTTCAAAGCATGTTGTTTTCCAGACAAACATTGAAAGTCTACTGAACAGCGGGAGGAAAAAAGAATATATGCAGCAAAACTTGCACAGCAAAAAAAAATATCTTCAAGGTGAGGTCTTTAATTAGGAGTCAACAAATGCTTATTACATTTATTTAAGGAATCAGAAATGGTGTCATTTTGTGTCTTTTTCACCAGAAAGTCCAACTTTACAGCTCAAATGTTCATAATAGATTTTATTATACTTGAAAGACTACAAACACACTAATTAAGTACTTGAGTTAAGCCTTGAAACCTGAACATTCTTGTTGGTCTTTTCAAGTGTGACAGAAATTAAATGTTAAATTTGAAGAGATATGTGACAGTTTTGTCAACCTCACACAATGAAAATTACATACATACTTGGTATGTGACATCTGAAAGCTTTGATTATACTCTGGTGACAAATGACAAGGAATAATGCAGCATCATACTGTACAATTTTTAAAAAATTGAAAAATGGGGTGAGAATATCATGTTCACCACCACTTAAGAGCTGTGGAGCAAGCTAGCATTGCCATGGCAGCAGGCCATGCCTGACTCACCTGTCAGTCAGAGCTGATTGCTGTGGATATGCAATCAGACAGGAGACCTATACCACCTGGGGCCAATTTATGTCCACGACCGCCTCTAGTGGTTCAGATTACTTAAGGTCTGCCCTGACTGTGCTCTGCTTGCTGGTATAGTGTTTTTCTTGGGTCCTCTCAAGCATTTTGTCCTCTAGTTCCTGTGTTACCAACCTTGTGCTTCTTTTGGATTCCTGACTTCAGTGAATTCTCTTCCATGCCTTTTGAATTCCCTCAGTGCCTTGATACTATATTTATTTGGTGTCAAACTTTGCTCTCAACTACAGCCTCGGATTCTGCTTGCCTACCTGTTTACCTCACTTGCCTGTTCCCTTACTTGCTATACACAATGTGCTGCCTCCACACATCAGCTTGCACTTTCATTACCATTCTAACTCTTCCCTCACCTGCTATTGGGATTCTTGAAAAACAGACTGCTGCTTAGTTCCATCATAAGCAGTGTATATTACAGAAATAAATTAACTGTCAGCAAAAACTAAAAAAAAAAATTAAAACTATTCATTGCATACCTGTAGGTATTCACCTCCCCAGAGTTACTATTTTGAGAAGGAACTGGCAGCAATTACAACTGAACCTCTTTGGATATGTCTTCACCGCGTTGCTAATTTTCTGTCAGGTTTGTTGGAGATCACTGATGGACAGCAAAAGTTTCATATCTTGCCACAGATTTTCTATCGGATTCAAGTAAAGGACACTTAAGGACATTCACTTTCTTCTTCTACTAATTCAATGTAGCTCTTCCATATGCTCTTTGTCATCATCCGTCTGCAAGGTTAATTTTAATCTTTAGCAGATTGTAGTATGCTCTAATGTTTGCCTATAATTTGCTCTATCCATTTTCCATTCATGTAACACTTTGCATTTATACCAAAAGGTTCCATTTTTTCTAGTCTGACCACAAAACCTTTTTACACTTCCATAGTATCACTTCACTTCAGTTTATTTGTCATACAATGCTTATATTAACTGCATGCTTATCACTTTACTGCACTGCTGGGTCTATTCAGTAATTACTTGTTTCTTATTACTCTGGCATACAGGACAGTATTGTGGGTAGACCCCAATATTGTTGACTCATGGATGTGCAATAGAACTAAGTTAACCTTTTAACCCATTGCTATTAAACTGCTTGGATAACTGCTTGTTTGAGCCTATTTATTACAACGTGTATGTATCTTATGCATCTCACACAGTGATGACCCAACTTATTTATTTGACTTTCTAAATTGTGAGGATTACTTAAGATACTAATTTGTTTTCTCTTATTTCACGTATAAGAAAGCACCACTTTCATTTTTTAGCTCCAAACTGACAATATCTGGCATCACATCCTCTCCATCACACGTTAATACTAAACCTCCTCCCTGCATGCCTAGTTTCACTGGTTCTCCTCTTTCTAGTTTCTCTCAACATGACGCTGCATGCTAAATTGGTATCGCATATGAAATGCATTACTTGCTTATTAGATTCCATTTCCATTGCTTTATTTCAGTCCTGTTTTTCTGACCTTTACCTTGCTGTCCTCAACATAATAAACACACCCTTGAGTACTGGAGTGGTACCAATGGCCTTTAAAAAAGCTAGTTACCCCTATGCCAAAATGGCTCTAGACTTCCTAAGCAATTTTTGCCCTATATCCAACCTACCATCTCTTCCAAATATTTTGGAACATTCCCATATAATCCAATTAAATAACTATCTCCTTGCAAATAACCTCTTCAAACCCTTCCAATCTGGTTTCAGACACACAGCAGAGAAACTGCACAGATAATGATCTTCCTTTGGCTTCTGATTGGTTCTCTTTCTAGCCTTATTCTCTTAGATCTGCTTTTGTTAACCATGACATCACACTTTCTCTCATCTTGAGGCTGAGTTTGGAGTTTACGACTTCTGACTTTCATGGTTCAACTCTTAACTTACTGATTGCAACACTTTGTCTCTTTTGGCAGTTTCAGTTCTAAAGTTGGGTTTGTTAACTCTAATGATCCTCAGGGCTCAATACTGAGACCCCTACTATTCAGCATTTACATGTTCCCACTTGGCTAGGTTTTTAGATCAAATGGTATAAATTGTCATTCTTGTACTGATGATACTCAACCTGACACCGAAGTGGCTGTCTGCACTAATCGCATCTCTGACATAAAAACCTTGATGGCTCACAAGTTTCTTCATTTAAACCATGACAAGACTGAAGTCATGCTTCTCAGCACCTCCCATCAACTATGTAAAGCTAATGCAGTCACCTTATCTATGAATCTGAATTTCAATATAAAGAAGTTGAGAGTGATTTTTGTCCCAGGCTTGACATTTGACCAACATATGCAAAATATTGTAAAAACGTAATTCTTCTACCTCAGAAATATCACCAGATTATGTTCTATGTTGTCATTAACTGTAGCTGAAAAGTTTGTCAACACATTTGTCTTTTCTAGAATTACTCTAATTCCATACTCTCTGGGGTATCTAAATCCACACTGAAAAAAATTCAATATGACAAGAATTCAGCAGCCAGAATCCTGACCAGGTCATGTACAAGTGATCACATTACTCCTATCCTGGAGTCTTTCCACTGGATTCCTATCAGGTTTTGTGTCCATTTCAAAATTCTCATGCTCACTTGGAAGACTCTACATGGCTTGGCACCTCAGTACCTGTCTAATGTACTATCTTCCGACTACCCACCTCACAACCATTGTTCATCTAATTCTGGTGTCCTGTCTGTTTCCCAAGCCTATCTATGGGTGACACTTTCATATCAAGACTCAAAACCTTCTTCTTCAGAAAGGCTTTTATTTCATCGGTTATATGTCAGGTTCTTTACATTCCTGCTGCATTCCAAACCCTTGCTGTAAATGTATTACTTCTGCTGTCTACTCTCTTTGTGTTCTTTTTTTCTCTTACTGTAAAGTGCTCTGAGAAGCCACTTTAAAAGGTGCTATATAAAATAAAGTCTATTATTATTAATGTGAAAAAATATTTGAAAATCATTTAACCTTTTGTCTAAGAATATACAGTATGTCTACACGTAGAAGGAATTATAGCACAAATTAAATTAATAGGAAAGAACATGATATAGTCAAATCGCTTACTATTTTCAAGTTCTTTTATACATGCCCATTTAAAAAATCAAGACGGCAGCAGATGCAAACTACTGAAGCATCTACATCTCTGTTGTCCATCTGTGCTATTTCCGTACACTCCCTTAAAGAAAATACATAGGAAATGACAAGTCTACTGATGTTCTGATCTGAAGTACAGAAATAACTTTACACAATCAAAGGAATCCATTCGGTGGAAGTGATTTTTCTGAGTAAATTAAAGTCAAAAGCAGACCACTGAATGTTTACATAGAAATGCCTGATGTAGGAGCTACAGAATTTAAGAGTAAGCTGAAAGCTAACTGATGGCAACAAAGGTACTGTGCTCTTTTTCTCTCGATTACAGAAACTAGCCTGACAAATGACACCAGTCTCAAACTATATATGAATGAAAGGGACCAAAGTGAAAAGGACATCAAGGCAGACTGCTGCAGAGACTGACATATGAACAAAGAAAATCTCTACCTGTTTATTTTAATCTATGGTATAGTTCCACTAAAAGTTAGATTATTTCCACTTAGTCAGATAGACATTAATGGACTTTTTCTACCAGAGTCTAGTAGCACGCAAAAGTCTAGCACTTTTAAATATACATTTTTAAAAATAAATAAAATCAGAAAACAGGTAGAGATTAGATATCTTCCTTTCATTTCATTTTAACTATGGTCAAGTACAGGACATACAGTAATAAATACATGAAAACCAGTGATCAAATTTAATCCAGGCTGGAATAACAAAGCAACAGAGAATTTCAGAACAATAAACAGAGATAAATCTGTGAGGACCACTCAGAAGGAATCACTCAGGAAACAATGTAGATGAATATGGTAAACCACTGTACTGACTCCCTGTGCCACAGATGGCCAAGATGTACTGTATCTTTCATTAATAAAAAGTCAATTTTGCTATCATATTATACAATATTTTATGACTGAGCTATCAATTTTGTGCATTTTCATTTGGCATATAAATATTTCATCCAAGTGGAAATAACAATGGAGCAGCAGGTAGCTGGTAACGGCCACAAAAGTTAAATAATGAAATGATTCTTATACAGGGACCATGAAATTTAGTAATATCTATGTGAACAATGGCACTGTGCCACACTCGCCCAGCTCTCAGCCCAGCATGGAGGCTGATAAAGAGCAACAGAGGCAAATTCATCTGGAATTCCCAGTGCAGTAAGCTGAAATACTATTGCACTGTATATTGCATTGAAGGTTATATCACTCGCTCATGTTGCTGTTACACTGAGAAACTTAATTATTAATTCATGCTTATGCATCATTGTATGGGATTTGAAGTGGTGACAGGATTTGGCCAAAAAGAGAATTTAACAGTGACATCAAAATAATGTCAGAGAAAGTCCACATATTACTCAAAGTAGTTAAAAATTAAAATGTAGAAACCGTTGAAGACATAAATATAGATCAATAGATCAGGGAGATTCAGTAAATAATTAAGCACAGTACAATAAAAATGGAAATAAACCACCATACTTGGCACTAAGAATGGAGTTTGCCTGGATGATGCTCTGTGTAAGGTTTGGATCAAATGTAACACTTTGCATCTAGACCAAAGAGTTTTGACAATTTTTTCTTGTCTGACCATAAAATATTATGATGCTGTTTATTAAATGTGCAATGGCAATGGTATCTCTTCTGTTTACTGAATCCTTAACTCAACCTAGAAAGTGTCAGTTTTGATAAACTAAATATTCTAAAAGGCTTTAGCTGTACTTAAGTTTGCAACAATCTCTACACACACCTATATAAAGTTTGTTTTTCACTTTCCCTCTCTAAGCACCATCTAAAACTATGTCCAGCTCCAGGAAAGATGACAATTTCAGTTTTCCTCAGAACTGCATCATGTATAAGGTAAAATGTCATCCATATTGATTTAATACTGATAATGTTTTGACAATAATTTAAAAGAAAACCGACATTTCTTTACAGTGACCCACATAACTACGCAGCCAAGATGCTAATTTTTGTTTGATAACATTCAAACAAGCTAGTACAATATGAATACTGTAAACTATTTATGATAAAGAAGCAAATGAGGTATTAGGTACACCTTTTTCAGTAGCAGTCTTACAAAACCACAGGGTTAAGATTTTTTTCTAAAGGTTTTAATTCTCTAGCTTTCAGCTTACAACAATATTGTTCATTTATCAACCTATTGCCTCTAAGATCACAAGTACATCTGTTTAAAACTATACTATACTCTTAACAAGGAAGCTGTCTCATAACAGCAGCTTATTGTGCTCTTGTTTGTAATTTGCAGATAAAAAAAGCTTTAATTCAATGCTTTGTTTCCCTAAGAGCCAGTATTTTTATATTATTCTGAATCTATTTGAATTTTAGTGTTCACTTGTATCTGGGCTGCCAAAGAATCATTACCCTGAAGTATAATAAAAAAAGTACCAAAATGCTGAAGTAAACGCAATATCCTGAAGTATAATGGACCCACTGAAGCCTGATTTCAAAAATAAAAACAAGTAGGCTACGTAAGGATTTAAAATGGCTTCCAAGGCAGACTATGGCATTTTTCAAATTTCTGTTAAATAGGAATCCTGATGTTTTGCTACAGCAGGTGCATCCTTGGTGCTGTTTTGCTCCCTAACTATTTAAACCCCATTCTGTTGCCACTTCAGAAATAGCTAATTCTGTAGTTTACCAGCACAGCAAGGCTCTATTGTGAGCTTCTTGTCAAACAAACACCATTCTTAGATTCCTTCTGAGCACCACTTGTTTTGGTAAATCAATTTATTATGCAGAGGCTGATGACAGTGATTTCACCTAACTAGGTTTTTAAATAGGATGCCTGCCCATTTCACAGTACAAATACAGTAAAGAAACCCATCAAACTGCAGAAACAGTCTAGCGACATTTATAACTGACCAGTAGCATCCCAGTACAATAAGATTATACCAAAGCTGTTGTACCTGATGGACAAAAATAATTCACAACTGGATAGTTAAATTATTTTAGTTTTCTAATTTAAAAAGGCTATCACAGGTTTGTTAAAGAAAAGTAGGAATAAAACACGTCTCACAGAAGTGGAGGAAATACCACCCAAAAAGCTCCTCCAAACACTATTAATGAAAATTGGTCTGGAAGGATTCTAATGAATCCAAGTATATACCTTATACTAAAGGAAAAAAAACAATGCAAAACACCTCCTCCACACTCTGGCCCTCCTGTCTGTGTGGAACAGGCTGAAGAGTGACTCATCTGTGAAGAGGACCTGATGCCACTGCTGACGAGTCCATCGCAGCCTCTGTCTGGCCCAAGCCAGTTGGGTGTTATGTCTAGGAGGTGTGAGCAGAGGGCCTCTGACAGGTCGTGTTGCTCTAAGGCCAGCAGCTTGGAGCCTCCCTGTCCTGTCACTGATGCGGACATTGTGTCTGCCGGCAGTTTCAGCAGCAGTACGGGTGGCACATCTGAAATGATCTCTCAGATGGACCAGTCTGATGTGTCGGTCCTGCTCTAGTGTGGTCACTTGAGGGCGACCAGATCTTGGACGGTCAGCTGTCCTGCTGGTCTGCCGAAACCTTCTCTGCTGTTGGGACACAGTGGAGCAGCTTACTCCACAGTGTCTGGCAATGCTGGCACATGACATGCCTGCCTGAAGCATGCCAATGGCCCTCTCCCTTGCATCTGGTGACATTTGAGGAAGTATGGAATGCACAGAAAACTGACTAAGTGTGGCCTTTTTCTTGCAGTGACCTAAGCTTTGAATTAAGGCCTTTTTAAAGGTGACTTGATCAGGCATTGTTCCACCTGGACCTCGTTGGGTAAAAGTGCACCTAACGAGCTTTCGTGGGATTGGTAAATTGCACTGCCTCACTGCACAAGCTGTATTGCTGGTCAGAGGGCTTAAAACAAATTGGTAACTTTTTGTGAAAGTACATAAGCTAGAACTATAGTATTCTCATTCCAGAAAATGTTGTGTTTCTTTTTTCCATCAGTATAGTGTGATCTCTTCAGAATAAAGTGATGTCTGAGCCCATCATACAGCAGCTGTCCTCTGCTTCTCATATCAGTCTAGGGTAGTCTATGTGCTTGAAACACCCTAAATGCTTTCTATTATATTAAAAAAAATGTTTCTACATGACCATCACATCCAATTATTCCTTAATCAAAATATATGTTTTTCTTTGGTATAACAGGCTTTAATGCACATTTTCAAGGATTAACTGTCTAATTTGCACATTTAAAAGCTGTCAAATTAACAATGCAAATTTACTATTTTATAGCTAGTAGCTTGCCAACTTTGTGGGTGGTATTTTCTTTTTCACTTAGAATATACAGTACATAAATCAGGTTCCTTGTCTCCAGTATAAGTTTTGCTCAGTTGTGATTCAGGATAATTGTCTAATGAAATGGAGTTAGTTTGACTGTGAAAGGGCTCCAATTACTTGGAATTACTTACTTCCAATTACTTTGTTGTGTGTTAGAAACAACAAAAAAATTCCATGCATCATTACGATCATATGATCAGTGAGACAACAGCTCTGATTGGACAAGTCATTCAAAAGCATTAAAAAACATTAAGGGTTATTACTGGAATGTGCTTCACAAACTTAAAATTTTAATTTTCAAACCCTTTATCATTTCTATTATCAATGTCCAATTTTTGCACTGTTTAGGAAACACTAATCATTAATTTTTCTCTTCTTTAAATTTGGATGAATTGACCATTGCACTTAAGCTCTTTACAGATACCATGACAAACAGTTTCCTTCAACATGAGAGAAAGTCTGAAAAATCCCTTGTAACATGTCTACAACCATCCACATTGACCCTTTTCCTGACAATGATCTGACTAAACTCATTCTGTCTCCTCCCTCAGCACTATAACATTTCTTCACTGTAAACTGCCACTATTATTGCTCAGTAAATATAAGATCCTTGAACTATTTTTCTTCTCCTAAATGTAAATTTGTTTACTTATATAGAAAGTACCCATGTCTTTTTTAATTCTTTGAGGATTACCAGTATGGAAGATGTCACAATTAAAAGTACTTAGAAAGTCTAAAGAATTATTCTTTTCCAGTAAACCTGGCAAGGTGACAGACAGTAATTAACAAGGAAGAATGGAGGCTTCAATGTCTGATCCTACTTTCAGAGACCTTCTGTTAATGTTAAAACTGCTAACTTGCAGAAAAAAAACTTTTAAACAAATTAAATAAAGAGTGCTATTCAACATATAAAAACCATAAGGCTGACAAATAACAGCTGACAAAAAGTAAAAATACAAGCACACAGCAGCATAGACCTTTCTGTGATATTAACACCTGTTCAATTACAATCTGGCAAAAAATACCTCATTAGCGCAGCAATTACTTTTCTAATCTTCAGATGCTGTCATCTGTAATATTTTACAGCTTTGGGCACCCTGTCTGGCAAATACTTTTCCAGTCTTTGCAACAAAAGTAGAAATATGATCTGAATACAGATGTGACAACATTACAGTTGACAGAAAAATAAAAAAATAACATTTTTATCTTTGCTCTGGGCTCCTTGTTCTTCTCTTTGTACTAGGAGTACTAATTTACACAAATTTTCATTCTAAAACATTCAACCCTTTGTAACCACCATACTTTATACCCCATATAAAACACCACTATAGATCTCTAATCATTTTCCAAGTATTTTTTGGATGAGACAACCATGACTGACGGAAAATAAGAAACAGCAGTATAACTTGTGCTCTAATTTGGTTGCAGGCATAATCATCTCAGTTAAGGCTAATTTGTTGTTGAAAGTTATTACAAAAAATGGTAATGCAGCAAACTTCCGTTTAACATGCTTATACTTTCTCTTTAAAAAGGTAATGAGAAGAGCTTTCTTTAATGATAACACAATGCCAAACTTCACATCCAGGGCAAACTAAACTAAAGTTAGAGATATTACAGTAACAACTTATTGTTTCTTGGATGGACACAGAGCCTACTGGTATCTGGTCACAAAAGAAAGGGTTTCAACAGACACTTACAGCAGAGTGCTTTCTGTAGTCTGCGAATCTTCATGGCTGTCCGGTAGGCAGAGAACCGCACATTGTTCAAATCAGCTGCAAGAGGAAAAATACAGTTATACAGTATACTTTTAAATATAAATCAAGGGAAAGGGGTTTTTGAGAAGGAATATAACAGAAAGTAGCCAAAAAATAAAAATTATACAGTCCTCTTAATAATCAAGGCAAATACCATACAATGAGAACCAAACAGAAAAATCCCAAAAGAGACCGAAGATAGAGAACTTTGTCTATTCTAAATTGTCCCTTTCACTGTTGTCTGACAGGGCTTGCCATCATAGCACTTCAGAAGTGATTCAGAATAAGGCACTAAGTCCTTCTACCTGACCTATGGCTGTATTGTATAGCATGTAATATACAACCAAAATCATTCTTAACATCGTATTAAAGCATACCTTATCATTTCTATTATCATTATCCAATTTTTTAACTATTTATCCAGTTATTGAGGCAGTGAAACCTCAGAAACCAAATGTTTCCCTAAATAATTTGTAAATCAATATATGATATTGATATTGACATGTTACTCTATATTATAAAAAAGTTTCACCATTTTTCAACAAATATTTAAATTGCTGAGGTATTATTTCAAGGCTCATCTACTAATATCCTATCTGGATTATTTGGTGTCTAAATGTTTATAAATAAGCAGATTGTCTCAAACTATTTTACTAAAGAGGAGATATTGATCTGATCAATAAGACAATGAAATACAGTATGAATACAATTCCTTTAAAATGTTCTCCCCATGGAAAGAAGCACAAAAGAATCCACAAAAATTTCAACAGAAACGAGTAATGGTGTTACATCATCATTTTAAAAGATGTTGTGTATTAATATTATTATATTTTTATTGAAATTAGCAAGCGCACAAAATGTGGCAGAGGGAATTCTTGAGCTTCCTAAAGGCACCTGAACAATTAGACATACTGTAATCTTGCCAAGTGCTTTCTTAATATAAAAAGCAAAAGAAACAAAACTGGCACTGGCTCAGTTGCATAAAATTTTTTTCGTCATTTCACTTGGCATTATTATCAGACCTATTATCTTGAAAACCACACTTCATTAAATTATTCCTTTTTTCAATAGAACTAGTGAGCTAAAATGACCACCTGGCAGTAAACGTTCACATAAAAGAAAGTGCTCCTCATTAGGCCCATCTGCTAAGACCATAATGCCAAAGCTTGTTAACCCTGAGAAGGAAACTGTTGTGGCTTTGATTCTCTGAACAGAGCTTTGGATTGCAATGAAATGTAGATTATGGATTGAAGGAATGTGTTTCTTATCATTAGGGGTCAGACTGTAGCTTTTGAAAAGGTTAAACACCAGACAAATGAAGTAACAAGGCTTACTAAGCAAAGGTCAGAAAATATAGTTGCAATTATAACCACTAGCTTCTAGGCTTTCCCAAAAAATCAAAACATACAGTATTTTTAAGAAAAGCTGAAGAATGATGAAAATAGGATGAGTTAAATGTTGCTCAAATTGAGATACTGAGTCAACAGTTTTGAATAATTTGTTCATATTCTCTTGTCCATTCACAAATACATAATAATTCACTAAAACTGTTCTAAATGGAAATGAGCTCTAAACATGAAGTATAAGCAATACTAAAAACAAATCTAAAAAGACTGCTGGTTAGTTAAAAACATTAAGCATGGATTATAATAAGATGAATATGGCAATGTGAACAGTGAACATTGTGAAACAATCTACCTGGAATATCAGGTTGCTTAGAAAGCTTAAAGGGTTCAGCTGTTTTAAAATAAAACATGCCTGGAAGACCTCAGAACTCTAGCTGAGTTAAAATTAATTAAGATATTTCAAATTCAGTAGCCAAGATCTGTCTTTGGACATGCATAAAAATCAGAAAATGAGCTTTCTACTGTAGCTATTGCAAAATGTCATTCCATTCAGGCTGCCAGCTACTGTTGGAAGAGTACAGTAAACCAGCTCTTCTCTTTAAAAAACTACTTTATTTACATGAGACAGAGGAGCTGGCTTGCAGCCATGTTAACGAAAAGGCAAGTTTTCATACCTAAAGACTGGAACAGCTCTGTCATCTTTGGATGGTCCCAGCAGGTCGTCTGGGTCTGATGGCTGTAACAAAGCAAAAAAATAAAATACATTACCCTACCATTTCACAGATTCTGCATTCATAATCCTGCATGAAAACTCTATGAGCCTTTTTCTTCCTGCAAGGTTTCTTTACAGCACAAGCCTGGATATAATTGTGAATGTTTGGCCTGTAATACTGCTGGTGCTACAGTACAGCAGTGCATTGTCCATGGTTTTATTTCCTTGGTTCCATTTGGCAGCCAGAAGAAAAGCAAAAATTACACCAGAAAATTATTCTTTTTAATAGTGCATAGTACTTTAATACCAAAATAAAAAAAGATATGCAAGATATGGAGTAAAAATAGAATACTCTGAGCTTCTAGTAACATACCGTCTCCTATTGTGCAAAATTGCATAAGAAATACAAGTTTTAAGAATGAGATAAATCCCTGTTTTGCTCTTCAAATATAACTTCTAATGTTTATTTTACTTTAATTTAGAAAAGGGGGAATCGGTTTCACAAACTGAATCATGACTCCATTGGCACCGTTTTCAGATTCTCCAGCAAATTAAATCCAATAGATGAAACGGGTGTCTTCTGATGTTTTGTTTTCTCAATATTTGTTCAAAATATTAAAATGTTATCAGACCCTGATCATTCATTCATGTTTAATTTGAAATGAGAAGACATCCTTGCCCTGTATAAGTACTTTCTGTCCATTCCAAAGGAAAGCAATTCCCAAAGCTGTAATTCATGGGATTGAGAATTAAAAGTTTGATAAAAACAATGTTCAGTGATGTCCCAGCAATACTCCATGAATTTGTATTTATCAGAGAAAAGCACAAAAAGAGCTCTTGAATCTTATCCCAGCATATATGCTAGGTAGCACTTTGAATTGAGCATCTTTGGGAACGGACACTTCAGACCATGACTGGCACTAATTCTGCATTGCCAGGCTGTATTTAGGTGGCTACATAAGTACTTTGGAAAGTAGTAGTAGAATATACAACTTTCTCATGAAATGGCTCCAGGGAAGTTTTCTAATCCATGACTGTTTTATGTCAAGTCACTTGTGGTCCAGGTTCTTTGTCAGGATCCTGAGATAAAAAGCAACCCTAATACACTCTGAAATATGTTAAAAATGACATGCAAAGTGGCAGAGCCTGCCTGTAGGTGATCCTCCTGTCCTGTTCCCTTCCACCATTGAATCGAATCGCAATGACACACTTGGCACTTGTGGTATAGTTACCAATTTTCACATCTTGTTTAGTTTTAATTAAAGGGAAAAAAGTAACCCCAGATTCATATACCACAGCATCTGACAGAACAATGCATAACCACTGTGTTGTCCTGCAATCAATTTGTGATCTATGAAAATGCCAGTTACTCTGACTTTCTAATCCTTTTGTCCACATTGAACCAATACTGTTTAAAAAAACCTGTATGTCTACCTGAAAGATTTATTCCCCAAAGTCTGTACTTCCCACAGATTCCAGATTTATTCAGTAGTCATTCGACACTGCCCAAAGGAAAGCTCTGATCTGTCCCTTTGAAATAAATTTGTGATGGTTTGGAAAAAAAGCTTTTGTGACACATGGTTGTTTTATCATAGTTTTTTCATATACTTGCACTTGCTTTGTACATCTGTTAAAATTCAGAGGAGAATACAATAAAAGACAATGACTTTTTAAAATGAGAAAACACATATGCAATGCCATATACAATCCTGCTATATGTTTTAAAACCTCCATATTTGCTTGAATAATGTTCTGTGTAGCTATTTGACAACAATTCCTGAGTTGTGAATCATTTGTTGCAGAACACCTTTTACAGCATTCAATAATCTGATTCACCTGTTTACAGATCCAGACCTGGTCTTTGACAAGCATGTCATTGTAGGTGCTTTTCCTGCAATGCTTTCAACTAAGGCCAAGCCATGTCACTTGCATTAAAATAGAAAAAAACCCAATGCAGACTCTAATGCACTCTGAGTGAAATTTCAATATTTGAAAAAATGAAAAAAAAAATGATTACACTGCCCAGAAATATTGACTCAAAAAACCTTTAGCTGACAGTCAAATAACAGCAAGTCATCTCCAATCGCTTTCTAAAAAAATACATTAAAATGTTCAGCGATTCACATAGTAATAAAAAGAAAGGTTTAAAAAAACAAGGAAATCCCTAAACCACACTGAAAGGCTACAAAATATCAACAGGCATTGACATTTGTTATGATACAAGTAATAAGGAAAAGAAGCAAAACTGGCTCCATGATACAGTATTTAAGGATGCACTACATACACTTGACAGACACGTAAAAGACTAAAGTTTCATTAGCACCTAAAATGTACCTGGGACACACAGAACTGAAAAGCAGAGCAATGATACAGTATGTTCCTGTCTGGCAAAATGTAGACCCTAATGAACTAAAAACTGATGGGAAAAAAAGAAAGCAGTCAACAGCTTGTATGGGACTCACATCATTACATTAGTTGCTCATAAAACAGATCCCATGACAGAGTACACTGCATAGTATATAACGTTCTACAAAATCATGAGGATCTGCTGGACTAAGTATTAATTAAACTGATGTGGACAATAAGTTATTACCATAGACTTCACTTAAAGAACAATTTTAGTCACCAAAACACAACTTGCATTTTTTTAGGTAAAGCATTAGGAATCATTATACTGTAGCCTACAGATGCAGCCATTCAAAATGCGTGAGGTATTTCGCGGCATACCCCGGTGGGCGTGTCACAGTATCACGCGGTATGACGCAGTTAACGTGGTGTCACGTGGTTAACTATCCGGCGTCGCCTTGTAAAACCGCCAGGGGGAGCTTAACCTCTCATGTACAGCATTTGAGCCTTTAATTTTGAACTGTGTATTACAGCATGTTAATCATCAGTCATTAAAATGTTGGTATATTTTATGAAAGCAAGATTGCTCAGTTGGACAAAAGTACACAGCCTACCTTTATCATAAATATTTATGCATCAAAGCCTTTACTGAAGATATTACTAATAGTATTAATAATGGATGACTTTAGACAAGCTGTATACTCAAAGTATAATTTCTTTAGCACATTTGTACAAGCACTTGGAATCTGTCCAAGCCATACTTTGTCAGGCATTTTGTTTTACTTCAACGGGCATAAAAACTTCCTTGCTTTTAACAGGGCGTTTCATAATTTCTAACTACGAAAATGATTTAAAATGCGACACTTATCATTCAACTAGAGCTTAAAATATCACAAGGATCCTCAAGAGCACAGCAAAGAGTGTATTAAAAGACACTTGTATTTATCAACGCTTTCTTTTCCGTATACCAGATTTTATGGAACCACTTCAGAGGGGTGTCAGCCAGTCAGATTCCAGGATTCGGCACTTTAAAGGAAAAATACACACCGGTATTCCATTTCTCCCTAACGATTTTAAGCATCGAAGTATTTAACTAGCATGTGAAATAGCGTGTGAAAAAGTGGTAGTTTTAAGCTTTTCTGCTAATATAATATGGAATCGATATTGATTTAAATCGTGTTCTGATTTAAATCGCAAACGCGTGTTTAATTATATGTGTTTTTTAATCATAATCAGGCTAATGCAACATAAATTGATACAGTATCTTTGTCTTCTAAGCATCTTAATAAACTTTCAGCATAGCTTTCTACCCGTCAAGATTTATATTTCTTGGGATTTTGGGATCAAACGTGGAAGGATTAGATTATAATCGTTTTTATTTGTCAAATACGTGATTGTATTTCTGAATGTTATGTGACACCTACAGTAGTTCACTGCTTTAAATACATCGAATTAAGAAAGTTATGTGTAGCACTTTAGATCTTTTTTCTGAACCAGGGAAAATCTGATCATGTTTCTCTATAACAATAATAAAAAAAACTTTATTTTACATATCGCCTTTAAAAGTGGCATCTCAAAGCAATACAGTAGATCGAAAAACAGTTAAAAGGGACCAGATTAAATACCAGACAATCGCAAACGCATTTTCAATAAAATTATTTTATTCATTCAGCAGTTTGTGAGAGGAACATCCAGCAGGGAGAGACACACACACCGGTTTTCATTGACAAAATTGTTTTTTTTCAATTCCTTTTGTCTAACAGGAATGTTTTGTTTGTGGACAAACTGTTAGACAAGAGGAAAAGACCGCCTCCTCCTACGAAGCATTAATCGCGTATCTAAGGAAAATTGCAGTATACCTTTGTTCATGCACATCATTATACAGTACAGTATCTCAATTTGTATTTCGATAAAAAAAATCGTTTGCCCAGCCACTACTGTTGTTATTGTTTTTATCCTGTAAAGCGTTTTCTTTTTCTGCGTTTTCCATTTCCTTTTTCTGATCACTCGCTTTCTGGATACACATCTCACCTGTCCTGTTCTTTGTTTTCCTGGTTTGCTGATTATGCCTGCTGCGGTCCACTCCTACCCTCACACCTAAAGAATACTATTTTAAATTTCTTGGCGCAGTTCATTAACCCTTGTATGTGCTGTCCGCGCCCAAAATGCAATTAAAAAAAAGTAAAAAACCGCGCTCAAAATGCAATTTAGAGCTTAATAAGATACACTCCACAGGCAAAATTAAAGACAAAATTAAAGACGATTAAAATCTGTAATCTTTCCACTTGTACTGTGAGTCATCGGACAGTTTCTGCTTTGTGTAAGGATGGTGAGAAAGCTGTGTTCAATGTATTTAAGGGACTCAGAAGTAAAAGAAGATGCTTCATATTGCGTGACTAATTTTAAAAACCAAGTTATAAATGCAGACGCTCCCTCGGTGCCGCGCCGGGTGTAAATATCAAAGTATACATTCCCAACAAGAATTGTACCCATCTGTCAAACAAATAAAACACCTTGAATTGAATTGAGGGAGAGATGGGGGTAGTGGGACAGAGATACTGTAGACAGACTCAAGGCAAATAAGATACTTATGGGTACGCAGACATTCACGACAGCAACATACGAAACGTTTGCACGTACTGTATAGTTAAGTTATTACTTGGTTTTCAAAGTGCAACGAAATACAATATTGTTGTTGCTGCTGTTCTGGTTGTTTTTATCCCGTAAAGCGTTTTGAGAAGCCACCTTTAAAGGCGATATATACTGTAAAACCACTGATTCTTATGGAATGTGCTCCGCAGGAGATTCAAATTTTTATTTATTTATTTTTTAATCGCGTATCTTAGGAAATCTCAGTATAACTTTGTTCATGAACAGTGGCATGTTACATTATCATTCGTTTTTTTAACAAGGCTCGCCAGCTAATGTGAATCGAAACCTGTCTTGCTAGCTTTTAAAGTCGTGCATGTGTAAACTGTACTAGAGGGCATGCAAGTTACTCTGCCCCTTTCAGCGGCAGGGAGTCCCTCTGCTGCAACACACAGCAGACAGAACGGGAGACTATTGCCTTTCATATCTGACACCAGTGAAGTAAAAGGGGTGTCTAAAGGGGTGATTTTAGACCACATTTTAGTTACTTTATTTTGTTTACTTTTAACATTTCTGTAATTTACAGTAGATGTCACAATAGAAGCCCGAAGCCTATTATACTCAGTCTAGCCTTGGATCCTCTGAGTCCCTTGACTCAGTTATTGCATATTAATTTCTTGAGATACGCGATTCCATATTATATTCCCTTTTAATCAAATTCTAAAAGTATGCTTGTTGACTCCGGTATCGCGTTACTTAAAGACTTCGATGCTTAAAATGTTTAGGGAGAAATGGAATACTGGTGTGTATGTTTTCTTTAAAGTACCGAGACCAGCCATATACTGAACGTTTAAGTTCCAAAATTAATATCGTTTATGGACTTCACACGCGTTGCAGTATGCTCCTATTCTTTTTATGCTCAGGCACTAAAATCTCCCTTCTGCTTTGTGTAAGGATGGTATCAAGAGCAATCTTAAGTGGTGAGAAAGCTGTGTTCAATGTATTTAAGGGACTCAAATGTAAAAGAAGATGCTTCATATTGCTTGACTAATTTTAAAAACCAAGTTATAAATGCAGACGCTCCCTCGGTGCCGCGCCGGGTGTAAATATCAAAGTATACATTCCCAACAAGAATTGTACCCATCTGTCATGCAAATAAAACACCTTGAATTGAATTGAGGGAGAGATGGGGGTAGTGGGACAGAGATACTGTAGACAGACTCAAGGCAAATAAGATACTTATGGGTACGCAGACATTCACGACAGCAACATACGAAACGTTTGCACGTACTGTATAGTTAAGTTATTACTTGGTTTTCAAAGTGCAACGAAATACAATATTGTTGTTGCTGCTGTTCTGGTTGTTTTTATCCCGTAAAGCGTTTTGAGAAGCCACCTTTAAAGGCGATATATACTGTAAAACCACTGATTCTTATGGAATGTGTTCCGCGGGAGATTCAAATTTTTATTTATTTATTTTTTAATCGCGTATCTTAGGAAATCTCAGTATAACTTTGTTCATGAACAGTGGCATGTTACATTATCATTCGTTTTTTTAACAAGGCTCGCCAGCTAATGTGAATCGAAACCTGTCTTGCTAGCTTTTAAAGTCGTGCATGTGTAAACTGTACTAGAGGGCATGCAAGTTACTCTGCCCCTTTCAGCGGCAGGGAGTCCCTCTGCTGCAACACACAGCAGACAGAACGGGAGACTATTGCCTTTCATATCTGACACCAGTGAAGTAAAAGGGGTGTCTAAAGGGGTGATTTTAGACCACATTTTAGTTACTTTATTTTGTTTACTTTTAACATTTCTGTAATTTACAGTAGATGTCACAATAGAAGCCCGAAGCCTATTATACTCAGTCTAGCCTTGGATCCTCTGAGTCCCTTGACTCAGTTATTGCATATTAATTTCTTGAGATACGCGATTCCATATTATATTCCCTTTTAATCAAATTCTAAAAGTATGCTTGTTGACTCCGGTATCGCGTTACTTAAAGACTTCGATGCTTAAAATGTTTAGGGAGAAATGGAATACTGGTGTGTATGTTTTCTTTAAAGTACCGAGACCAGCCATATACTGAACGTTTAAGTTCCAAAATTAATATCGTTTATGGACTTCACACGCGTTGCAGTATGCTCCTATTCTTTTTATGCTCAGGCACTAAAATCTCCCTTCTGCTTTGTGTAAGGATGGTATCAAGAGCAATCTTAAGTGGTGAGAAAGCTGTGTTCAATGTATTTAAGGGACTCAAAAGTAAAAGAAGATGCTTCATATTGCTTGACTAATTTTAAAAACCAAGTTATAAATGCAGACGCTCCCTCGGTGCGCTGCTCTGGTGCGCCGGCTGTTACACAGTGCCTGTCTGCCGTAAGCGTTACAATATACATACCCAACACTGCTTGTACCCATCTGTCATGCAAATAAAACACCTTGAATTGAATTGAATTGAGGGGAGAGGGGGGGAATACTAAAGCCAATACTGGCTCAATACCCTCAATGGGCTTTGACGTGCTAATGCGTTGGTTTAACAGTCCGGGTGTGGCAGGCTTCCAATGTCAACTCGACTCGATTGGAAGACAATGAACGTATTTTAGCCCTAAATGAATTAATAGCAAACATGGTTTACATAAAATACATTTTTCCAAGAAAGTTTATAATAATACGATCTATAGTTGAAATCTGAGCCTACTTTAAAAATAAAGGAAAAGCATTTTCAGAGAGTAATCATGCTGTGTTTATGTAGAAAAAGCGATTAGGTTTACGAGCAATCTAATTACCTATTCGCTTAAAACGCTATTAAAAATTTACTCTGTTGCACACACACACACAATAGAAGCAGGCACCGCTGTCAGAAGGGAAGATATGTTCAAAATATCGCAAATATCGATCATGTTGCGATATTTTGAAATATAAAAGTCAATTGATTGTCCATAATATCGCTATTCTATTTTTTCGAAGAAATGTTTGTTAAAAGAAAAGACCAGCACCAGCTGGATTCGAAAACACAACCTGTCAGCTGGTAGTCACGTCTACAAGACAGCTCACATGAACAGGCAGGCGAAACAGCCCTACACAGCCCTGTCGCAGCACACGAATACCATTATTAAATTCTTTAGATACGCGATTCCATATTATATTCCCTTTTAATCAAATTCTAAAAGTATGCTTGTTGACTCCGGTATCGCGTTAGTTAAAGACTTCGAAGCTTAAAATGTTTAGGGAGAAATGGAATACTGGTGTGTATTTTTTTCTTTAAAGTACCAAGACCAGCTATACACTGTATGTTTATGTTCCAAAATTAATATCGTTTATGACCTTCACACGCGTTACAGTATGCTCCTATTCTTTTTATGCTCAGCTACTAAGATTTCCCTTCAGTGGTAAAATTCAATACCTACAACGGGCACAGCAAAGACGTTTACTGTCTTTCTACGACAGACCAACGGACCACGAGTGCCCCTGTCGGTCAACCAATCACGTACTGCGGTGCCCCGCGTCATCTTGCGTCATACTGAGCGACGTCACCTGCGGTACGTGTCTGTAACGCGCACTTTGAATGGCTGCATCTGTACATTATTATGCGTTTTAAAACTGCCACTATTTCGTTAGCATATATAAGACCCTGTGAGGGAGTCTACATCACTAAAAGGAGAACTCACCTGAGAGGACCCTGGGAAACTTCTGAACAAAGTGGCCATTCTGGCTTTGATGTGGGCCAAGAGTAGTCACAAAGTCAAAATGGTGGCAGCCAGTCCAGTAATAGAGCATGGGTGCCAACAGACAATCATGGCCCACCTGATACAAATAAACCCTGTAAAGTAGAGCAGGGCTGTCTTTGCAAAAATCATGAGAAGATGGAGCAGCTTTGATGGAAATGATGAACAATCTACAGTGAATCTCTGTGTCGTCTGCGGAGTGATTTGCAGGGAATTTAGCTACATACCCTATAGTAAGCACGAAAACCAACCTAGAATATAGGGAGGGCTCCAAAGAGAGTTAATGTAGGTGTTGTTTTGTTTTTTGCTTTTGTTTGAACATACAACATTCTGGAAATAAAACAAGTTAAATAGGGATTCTGTTACAGGATTACACAGACTTTTAACTGCTATCGGAAAGCCTCTACACTGGATTGGCTATTTAATAATCCAGACCTGCAATGAGATCAAAGAGATAAAGAGAACATACTGTACAGTGGAAGATGTGCGCTGGAACATAAAAAAGCTTTAGTTCTATGGACAGAGCAGATAACAGCTGTAAGTGAAAAAAACTGAAAGTGTCCAAATGATAACAACAGGAACATGAGGTCAAGACCTCCCCTGCCCACAGAACCTCAGAAGCACATCAGAAGCACTCAGGCAGTCACACGTTATTATTGGGAACTCATGAGCTTGAGCTTGAAGGACTCATTATTACTGTAGGTGTAAGCTTTTTACAAGATAACTATTCACAGAACCTGGTTAATGTAGTTTACCTAATTAGTGAATTTATTTTATGTATAACTTTAGCGTGCCAAATATATCTTGTTGAACACAAAATGTGGCCAGTATTGAAAAGGTCAGAAACTAGTACCTATCTTTCCATAAAAAACCTATTTGCTTTGTCTTATCTTTTTTTTCATTGCATTTCATTCCAGCACATTTGGTAAACACCAATCACAACCACTAGAGCAAGCCAACAGTAAACTATAAGGACTTCTTTGATGCCAAGACAGAAAACCCTTACCTCACAGAAAAAGTATAAAGGCTATTAAAAAAGTGGTAGTCTTCACCACAGCTGCGCCATGTGCCATTTATTTTACTGTAAATCTAATCCAGAGATGCCTTTTGACACATAGATTGCTTTGAAATGAAAAAAGGAAGAAATGCTTAGAGAATTCTGCCTTTTTATATTAGATGTGGTACACATCCCTCAGATCTTCTAAACCTGCTTGCTGCAAATATCAAAACTCAGTTGCAATTTATCTTCTTCAGTCTGTACATCTAATTAAGTACACAGCCAGGGCAATTAATAAATGCCCACATTAACACATAAAAGTTCAAATATTGCCTTTGTAACTCTTCACTTCTTCTTTAATTTAATACATTTTTTACCATAAAGCATTTCATTTTAGAAGGCAAAATATGCCTGACAAGGTGTGATGGAGAAATTAATTTAGGAATTACAAAGTTTTATAGCCTGAAAGCTGCAGATCAGCTTTGTCCTTCAAGCTGAATGTTTTTTTTTTATTTACAAAAGAATTCACATAATTCAGATAACAGGGACAACTTGCAGCTTATTTCTTATTTCCCAGTATTAGTACATTCACTGATTGTTTGAAGGATGCTGGGATATTTCCACAAGAGTATACTCCCAGCCATACTTTCAATGGTTCAGAGAAATCCACATCTGTACAGAGATTCCACTGTTGGCTACAACTAACCCTGTGACCCATGATTTCTCTGTGTAGCTGTCTTTTGCCCATCTCAGTACATATGTCAGAACCCAACCAACCTTTTTTGATGAATACCAACAGGGGGCACCCATTAGACATAATAACTGGGGAAGAAAAGTGGATCTGGAACAGCAGGTCAAAATAAAGCTTGTGAGTTCACACCAGGAAAGAAAAGGAGGTCATTCTAAAGACATGAAAGGTTGGGGGGAAGGTTATACCTCTCAGAGGCACTTCTGTCTGAACAGCCCTGCAGTGAAGAAAGGATGAATAGAATGTCAGGAATTTTATTTTGCTCATTTGCGACCTCTCTTTGCTTTAACCCTTTAATAGTTCTGTGCCACTTGTCAATCTTCTCAGGTGGGCTTTGTGTCATGCATATTTTAGATTGCCCATTTGGTACAGAACAGTTTGAAGTCCTAAATTGAAGTGCATCCATAATTTTTATTTATTTATTGTTCTTTATTTTTAATTTAGCAGTTTTTCTTTGTAACCTTAAGATAAAATAAATCAATTATTTCAAGATTTTAAATTAAAAAATACTATTAGACTCATACAAAACACAGATAATGTTGACTGACATCTGATTTTCACTGTCTTCTTATGTCTGTTTAACACAACTGAAACTCACATGATGGGCATTAAATTGAAACATTAAATGAAACCTAAATCTGATTCTCTTGTTTGAAGCTTGGGTCATGTTCTTTTTGACAAACAGGCCCTAATCTGTTAGATTTAATGGCATAACATCTAGAGTGAAGGCAGTCCCCAGGTGCTCTTCAAGGATCAATTTGTCTTCTGGTTCTGTTTACACTACATATAGATGACTGTAGTAGTATTCTCTCTCCGTCGTAGCATACAAAAATTCTGATTACCTAGCTATCATGGACACATCACATTTTGAAGGGCAGATGAAAAAGATCTTCAACCTAAATGTACAGAATACGGGGGGTTTGCCAATTTAATTTTAGAACAACACAACAAAGTTAATGGCCTAATTATTTATGGACAACAGGCTGAAAGAGTAGAGCAATATAAATCCCTAAGCGCTAGAATATAATGTTAAATTATTTTTAGTGTAAGAAAGGGAGTATGATGCTGTTTAAAAAATGCCAGCAATGTTCTTTTGAATGCAAATTGAGACATTTGCATGTAAATCTGTCAGTCCTTATAAGTCTTTAATAGTAGCTTCATCAAAAGCACACCTGTCTTTTAAGTATTCTAGCTTGTTTTGATGCCATTTATTTGATACTGTGAATGAAAACATGCTGAACAAGAACTGTGAATCAAAGTATGAAGATTGTGAGGATTAGGAACAAAACCCCAAAGAATCTTATTTTTATGCTTGGGAAAGGCAGAGCTCACGGCTCTCTGAAACCAGGCACATTTGCACAAGGAGTTGAACACCATCCAGGTATGTTCAGATTCACTCAGGCCGGTTGCCCCTTCCAACTTCCTCCAATTAATGGGTGCTAATTCCATCAGGATACCTGGACTATCTTTTGCTCTGACCAGGGTAGTGTTCTCAGGATTATTAACCTCAGCCGGACATTCAGCCTGAATCCTGCTCGAAAGATTCCTTGTCTTTTTTGAATCTGTGCTCCCCATTTACGCCCTGCTTCTTTCGCCAAGGTCCGGACACGTTTCTGACCGATCGGCCCGTTATCCTGCAAGAACGGCCGCCACCCTGCCTGGATCAGCGTCCCCCTCCTTTTACAAATCAGTCCCGTGAGCCTCCCCTTTCCGACCTGCTTCAGCAATCCCCGTCAGCTCTTGTCAGTCTTCAAGCCTTCACTGGGCTCAGCTATTGGACTCATGAGCCTGTCTGCAAGACAGCTTTTCTCATCTGCTCGCCTCGTCATAATGCTTATTAAAAATTATGCAAGATGTGAAGACAGTTTTCTTCTGTCCCAACGTATTTCTTCACTTACTTCTTCGTTATTGGAAATGAAGGGAGCAGTTTCTAGTTTTGTTACTATAATATTCTACAAGGATGTTTTCTATGTGTGTTACTAACAGCACCACCATTGCTCCATTCATTCATTTTCCAAGCAATTTAGGGCTGCAGGGGAGCTGGCACCCATCTCGGCAAGCAACACGTGCAAGGCAGGATACAACCTTTAGCAGGACACCAGTCCATCACCAGGCACATACTGAGAGACACAAACACAGACATGCACACAGTCACATTAGGGCTAACTTTAATAGAAGGCAAATAACCAATACAAGCACCTCTTTTGACTGTGGGGAGAAACAGGAGGACCCAGAAGAAACCCACACGAACATGGGGAAAACATGCAGATAGAACCTCAGGTCAGAAACTGAACCCAGGGCCCCAGTGCTGCAAAGCAGTAATACTAACACCTGAGTCACCAATACTATAAAACATAAGTTTAACTTTGTTAATTTTGCAACAAATTTTGTTTTGATATTAAAAGCTAATATATATTTAAATACAATATCTTAATATAAATTTGTGGGTAATGTTCATATGATTCACCACCCTTAGAATTAATAACAAAGTAGCAGAAGTCATGCAATGGTGGTGTTGTTTCCTTTTAGTGTGCATATATCGTAATATAAAAAAATGACAGGTAAAGTGCATTACTTCAATACATCTTATTTTTATTAATGTTATAAAAAAATAGTTATGAAGAGTCTCAAAATTTACTTAAAAGAAATTTTTGATAGAGCAAAACTAAGAAAAAGAGGCCCACGGACTAAGCTACAGTGCTACAGTGTTACAGTTACAGTGCTAGAGAGCTACAGTGAATCCAGTTATTCAAGGTAATGCTGTGCTTGGAAATGAGAAGCGCTTTGCACATGTAACTCATAAAACAGCAATATTACGTTTTACAGTTAAATAAGAAGAAAAAATAAATGATATTCCTGGAGTTTCATTTAAACCAGAATCTCAACAGATCAGATAGCATACATTAATAACTGCCAGGATATTACTAAGAAAGGAGTATTACTGTTTACTGCAGGTAGGTAATTTCCATATTTCAGCCACAACGACCCATTGGGTCAGGGCTAATCCTGGTTACCATGGCATTACGTGAACAGAGAATGTGAGACTTCCTCCTGGATGGGGCACCAGTCCAGCACAAAGCCAAATGCTGTGCACCATTCACACAGAAAAACAGACATGGTACAAACAAGGAGGCCATTTGGTCCATCTTGCCTTCTTGGTAGATTGGTAGAAGTAGTTTAAAATGCCCAGGATCTCATCTAGTCATGGATACATACAGCTGGGTAAACTGGGGCTAATGGGATAAAGTACCTCACTAAAGGTACAACAGTATAGATTTTAACCCAAAATCCTCCAGTTTTGAGTCCAGATACATAGCCACTGTGCTACAATGCCCCAACTGTTAATTGTGCTTTTAAAATAGGACTGTTGTTAAAAACTATTGAAAACATACCTTTATGTCTGAGAAGTGAAAAAAGCTAAGTGAGGTTGGAAAAACAGTGCAGTATCAAAATATGATTTATAATGATTTGATAAAGTGAATATCTGTGTTTTTGTATGCATTTGATGCCTGTGCTGGTTTAGATTCTTGTTAAAATAGACTCTCTTTACTCTGTGTAACATTTTATATGGGGTTTTTAGTACAATCTGAGAAGCTGACTGAGTTTAACCTTAAATCTGATAAAAAATGTATCCTCTGGTCTCAGTATAAAAGAAATATTGCATTTTAATGTCAAGCAATATTGTCCTATTAATTTTACTGTTGTACTGTATATCACCTTGTGTGTTATTAGTAAAAGGAGATGAGAAATTGTGATTTTTTTTGCACCAACAAGGGTGTTCACACAACAGAATATGGGATTTACAAAATAAGTGCCTAGGCTTGAAAAAGAAATGACACTAGGATCATAAAGAACTGTGATTCTTCTACATTACAGCTGTTACATTGGTAACAGTTCTTTAATATGTGACCACATTCAGATAAAAATATTTACTAAATTAGCTTTTAATTAAAAATGTCTCAACTCTTGGAATTTGGCTAAATACAGTACAGATTTATGCAAGATGAATTTATTTTGGAGGACAATACTATTAAAGAAGGTGAATAAATGTCTACAGTAAACATTCACAAAGGATGGTATTTTTACAGCACTGACAGAAACAATTTACTAAGAAAAGAATTACTGGGCACCTCTGCAACATAATTTGATGTTAATGAATCATAGATAAAAGTTTCCTTACCACAGCAACCTCCTCAAGATAAAAGAAGCAAGGGCATCATTTAATTTCAGTTTTTTTGTACACTCTGGAGGTCAAGGATCAGAGCCAAATGAATGTGTCAAGTGTGATCCATATAAAGTTCTAATTTAATAATAAAGTGATCTCTTATTTGAGATGTTCCTCGGTCCATTTCTACTTGCTCTCTGCCAAAGAGAAAGACTTTCTCTCCGTTATTTAAACTACAGGAGGGCACAGCATCGTATTGAAAGGAAATGTAACCAGGTTGTCAGTTAGGAGGGACTTCAACAGACTCCTTTTTTCCTTTTATGATTTTCTATTTTTAACTTTCATTTCTACTTAGAGGCTCTAAGTTGCAAAGTGCAAAAAATATGTGAAGCCATATGGCAAAGGATGGTATTAGTGAGACTGAGGGACCCAGGGAATCTGGCGTACAGAAGAGGCCTCTTGTGATTTTAACCAGCAGTTTCTATCGCCTCAAAATTTAGCTCGTCATGGAGATTTTCTTTTGACTGCGGATCCCTTAGAAATAAGCTTCTGGGGAGAACAAATTATACAGTAGGTGTTCAAAGTGCTGTGTTTTCTTTCATGCATTTTAAGCAGCTGCAACCTTGATTACAAAACTTGCTGCATCTAACTAAACACTTGAAGGGACAAAAAAAGCAAACCAGTAGCTGTGTATTAAAAAAAACTGTATTAAAATGTTCAAAACAACCCTTTTAAGACAATGCCTACAGATACAGAAAACAATGATTACCACAATAAGATAAGGTAATCTTTTCTGACATTTTCTCACAAAGAAAGTGGCATTTTTCTCCTTGGTGAATTTAATATCTGACTGGTTCAAAATAATAACAAGTATGAGGTACTTTAGGCACAACAGCAGTCTACAGATTTTTAGGGCTTGAGAAGATTAAAGAACTTACTTGATGTAGTAAGGAACCTTGTTGTGGGATATAGCTCTCTGCCAAGGAAGCTGCACAGAAGCTGCAACAGAAATGCATCAATCTTAAGGAAAACTAAGCTTGATCTTGTAAATAGGCACCAAAATAGAAGAAAACACAGTTTATAAGAAGTAAGAAAACAGTTTAAGATCTTCAATTTAATTTTCAAGATTTTCATGATTAACAAAAAAGTAATTTCTTTATGAGAAAAGATAAAATGCACTGCAACTAGTGCAGGCTTAACGTCTGCCTTGTATTCTGAAATTATAAAAATACAAGTGCACGTCTTTTGACAGATATAATAAATACAACACTTTACCAACAGTTACTGCCAACTTCTTATATGTTTTATGTAGTCCACATTCAAAGAACACAGTTTTCATTACATGTAATGTACAATTTTCCCAAAATACTGCTCTAAAATAATCATAGAGACAGAACCTTAAAACAGCCTTATTGTATGTCTCAATGACAATAAACACACTAAGCAATGGGGTATAAATGGAAATTCAACCTAAAGGTATTATAACTATGTACTTCTATCGAAAACAAACATTGTAGAGCGCAACTGGAATTCTCATTGTTTGTGAAGGTATATATTGATTCAAATGTGAATGAAGGTAATTGATATATCTACCATGCAGTACTTTAAACAACGAGAGCATACGACACACTTTGTGGGTGATGGGTCCTTTTGTTGCTCTTCCCCAAACCTCTTCTGTGCCATTTAACAAGAAATCAGGGATTAAGCCACACTGTGTGTTCCCAGATCTAGCCTTAAGTTTTACTTTTTTAGAAAAAGGTTATATAAAATAAGGATTAATATTATTATTACTACAGTTCACCCCTTATTTGGCACTGACAGGATTTTGAGAAATTACTTATAACAATTTTCTGGTTTGGTTTACTGCCTGCAATGGGGAACCTGAAAGGAACACTGCACTGACTTCATTTATTACTTTAAAATTAAATGTTTAAACACACAAAACACATTCAATTATCCAATAATCTAATCAGATGAAAAACTCTTATACTGTCAGTATCAAAGGCTATCACAGCTTGTCTTGATTGAGAGCTGAACACAAGGAAAGGTGAAACATTAGGAAACAAGGGATGCTCTTAACTTCAATTTCATGACCTCCTTTACATTTGAACAAAAAGAAGTATGAAACATTAGGAAACAAGGGATGCTCTTAACTTCAATTTCATGACCTCCTTTACATTTGAACAAAAAGAAGTATGGAAATCAGTACAATTAATCACCAGCTAGATTAATGGGCAGACCATCTTTCTGCTTTTGTGGCTTAAGGATTGACATTTTCTTCCAAAAAAAGCAAATATCGTTTGACAAAAAACAACAAGTGAATAAGTATTGCTTCTTCTTACTCGAAAGGAAATGCTGGGATGAGGGTCCAAAGTCTCGGTGTGCTTCTTGTAACTGCTTGAGGCGATCTTCCACAGCTACCTGGAGATCAAGGAATGTAAAACACTTTTCAAATTCTACAAAGAGATAAGGATGAGCAGCAAACAGATCAATAGAGACAACCTAACTTCTTGCCTGATAACATTTAGCTGGGTCCTTGTAGGACTGATTTTGTTACATGTGCAGAAGTTATCATCAGCATAAATCCCTTCCCATTACCACCTAATAAAAAGAACACTGTCTGCCTTACTTTACAGGAGCTTAGTGTTTTAAAAAGCGGAGTAGCAGAGATCTGCACTTTGAACAATACATTCTTGCCTTTCTTGCCATTAAATGTGAATCAATACAGCACAGTAAGGATGACAGACAGGAAAATGGCAATCAAAACCAGGGATCTCTGGTGTCTAAGAGAAACACACATTATTTTTTTTATTATAAGCTTCCATAAACAACGGTAGGAGATATTTAAATTAATATAACCTTTAACAGATAACAGAATACAATTTTCAATGCAACTCACAATTGGTTTAAACAAGGTTTCTTTTCTTAGAATTATTCTGTTTCTTTCTGTGTGTTTTATGCTATAAAGTAAACAGTCATCCCAACAGACAGCAGCGTTACTACACTGTAGCCTCCTCTCATGAGATCTCTAAAGCTAGTTCAAGTTGTCACTGAGTGGTTTTTGAACTCCTATTACAGAAGGACATCAGAAACCAAAATTATCATGAAATTAGGATCACACCTTCCCCATTGCCTTAACGGCAATCCTGTCTATTCATTTGCAGTTTTTGAGTTCTCCCAGAGTATTGATACTCCTTCTCCCCCGCTTCTTGCCTCCTCTCAACTACCCTGTCTTTTGTTCTTTTCTAAGCTTCACTATCTGCCGGTTCGCCTCTTTCCCTCACACCTGAAGAAGGCTTCACAGCTGAAACATTGTGTCCCTTTTCTTTTCCTTTCAGCATGAAATAAACCTTTACCTGTTCCGCTAAAGCTATGAAAGGTTAGGCCTCGGATGGGGGACCTTTAGGAAAAAACAGGTTGCTGTTGTTTGTGGTGGCGTTTGACTAGTACAAGCCACTTTTCCAACCAGACCTTGGACCAAAGACACTGTGCTGTAAGAGATGCTGCCCTTTGTATAACATATAAAAGTGAGGTCAAGTCTACTTAGTTATTATAAATCCAGTGGAACTATTCATATGAGTAAGGGCAAAGATATTGATTTTCTGGCTAAATTCTACCCTGGGCCTGTACAATCTCACCTCCCTAAAGTGCGCCCTTAATTCACAGCAACTACACACTTCTTCACCTGATCTGCAGTGAAGTGGGGCCACTAGCACACAACAGCTGCCATACTGTACATCACCCCAGTGTTGAATAAAGTGCGTGAAAATACTTATTAAAAGTATTACTTAAATAAAAAAAGTACTTTTTTTAAAGAAAAAGTGGTAAAGAAAAGTAAGACATTATTAAAAGCAAGGAATTAACATTTTATGATATCTATGGATTGTCTGTGAATCATCTTAGCATAACTAAATAGTCATGGTAAAGCCTTCTGGCATAGATGTGAGAATTCACATCACTAGTGCCAGGAGAAAATGGTGAATAAAGATTAAAATTCCAACCTGCTGTCAAACTAAGTAATTAGATCAAAAGCACACTGGATTGCGACTGCCATATTAAAAAAAAATTACTGCACATGTTTGAACACCTCCATAAATTTGCTATAAAGTAATACATGAGTATAACAGAAGGATGGTACTGAATGCCAATAACAAACTGTACGAAGTGCAATAGGACGTGTATGTTATAGGTATGCTGATAGCAATATCTACAGATCCTGTTTAGCCATATTATTTTCAAATTCTTTATCTTGACTTAAGTGTGAAACATTTTTAAGCAACCTACTCACTGATCTGCTCCAAGCCTCCTATCTGAAAGCAAAACATTTAACAGTAGTGTCTTACTATTATCTGGTAGGCTTCTAAAATTAGTAAGTCTTCTGCAATTAGAAAAAAGCCCCTAAACACAATTTTGTTTGACACTTTGTTATCTGAGTTCAATACTTGGAGTCAGGAGAGATCAAGGAAACATTTGCTTGCTGCCAAACCCCCTAAATGTAAATAAATGAACCCTAGAGGCATTCTTGTGGAACCCAACTTAATCATCCCTGTCCTCCAACAACAGTGATCAATAAGACAGTCAATCCTCACACCTCAGGGTGCCCCTCAGGACCAGAGCAAACTTACCACTCATAACACAAGAGAAGGACAGAGAAAATGAAACAAAGACACAACCCTACGCTCATGCAGGTATGAATGGGATCCTAACCGAGACTCCCAGAAGTTATTAATATGTCTAAACTAAGTTGTTTGGAGTCTTTCAGTTATCTTCTCCTCCAGGGTCAGATAATGAATTAAATGCACAGTATTTCATTATATGTCACTTTGATCAGCCGAAGGCAATACAAATTAATTAATTTATAGGGGCTAATTGATAACAGCATCTCACTGGTGGTGTTTAGGGGGAATCTTATTTTAAAACTCATGTAATAGATTTAAAAATATTGCTTCATACACACTAATGCTGCTGTCTTGTAGAGAGGGGAACAACAGTCACTTTCTGCCTCAACTACCACACCTACAGTATCTTACTGCGATATCACACACAATCAACAGTCAACAGCATGACTGCATTCTTGTTTTCACATCTAATATCCACTCCAGCTAGCATATAAAGTCTACATAGCATATGAGTGGTTTTCAAAGGTAATAAACAAGGAATCTGAAAGAAATCTACAGCCCAGCTTACGGAAATACACAGATGATTACTCAGTACCTCTCTCAAGCTGCGGATTTTTTACATTTTTACCTGCAAGAGCTTCCAGCGCATGTTCAAGTCATCAAGCTGCCGGGAGGTGCTCGAAGACAGCTGTACGTCAAGGGGTGACAGCTGACTGGAAAGGTCATTCATTAGCCTGACTTCTTGTTTCATTGGTGCAATTTCATCCTTGAATGCCTATTAAAGCAATAATAATAATAATAATAATAATAATAATAATAATAAACTTTATGTTATATAGCGCCTTTAAAGGTGGCTTCTCAAAGCGCTTTACAGGATGACAATAACAATAAATAAGAAGAATACAACAATAAGTAAGAAGAATACACAAGATAAGACACATAATTTCAACAATACAACAAGAAAGCAAGTAAACAAATTAAAGTGTTGTACATTTTTCAACATACTTTGATCAATAGTGCACTGGAAAATGTATTCATATGTTGATATATGCTGCCACTGCAGTTATGACAGTTATGTTACTTTCAAGAAAGCCATTTAGTACGTGTGCTCTCATTAAGGTGACAACATATGGTCATTGAAAGATAAACAGTCTAAACTGTCACACATGCAGTATGTCACACAGGGAGTTGACATTCCCCACCAATATTGTTCACCACTAATTAATTTAATATATTTAAATAAACCCTTATTTCAATGGATTTATAGGGGGGGGGGGGGGGCATTGCTAAATGTCTGTGGAACCATGAATGATGTTCTTTTAGCCCCAAAATGCAGTAATATATGATAAATATAGTGGATATCTTGTAGGCATTTTAGTGTATTTTATTAAAAGATTGTGTTGTAAAAAAATGTTAAAGTACAGTATATGAAACTCAAACACCACCCATGGTAAACAATTCACTTACCCCTATACCAATTGCCCTACCCCTATAAGGAACCACTGATATTCAGGCCATCAGTGACCCTGTACTATTGAACTACCTGTACAATATTTTAAATCTAAATTTATTTTAAAACTTATGTATACTTTTATTCTAAAATGGGGCAAAACAAAGAAATACAAGTTTGATATTCTGGGGAAACTTCTGTATTTCTGTTTTACAGATAAAATTCCCTTTTAGCAGATTTTGTGTGTTAAATTCAAAACTCATTATACTGATGGCTGTAATGATAAAATAAAAATATTATGTTAAATTATACTTAATGAATGCTGCTCCTGTCAGACTACAGTTCAAATTCTTAGGAATTAATTAATTGAAATGCAGGGTGTAAATATTCACTGCATTTCCATAACTCAAAAGTTTCAACAGAATTTGAAAAATGGGCTTTCACAAATTGTCTTAAATTAGTAAATAGGTTACATGTTATACTGACATGAAGAAAGCCAAATGCAATGTGCTTTCAAGAATGTCACATTCACTTTTTTTTCCAAATTCCAAGAGACTATTTAAAACCCCCTGACTATTTTCTATCTAAATGTAATGCACCATTTAAAATGTTTATCAGACTTTTCTGATTCTTGATGCAATTAAAAATTTGACCTTCATACTGAAATCTAAGTAAGCATTCACCTGCCTAAAAAAAATCTGTGCTTAATAGCACAATAAAGGGGTGAGGCCAGGATAGGCACAGTGCCTAACAATTAATTCTAATTGCCTTATTGCCTTAGAAGTATTTATGCAAGGCACCCTATGTCATCTTAACAGCCATGTGTTTTATTTATCACTTATCACACACAGTTCAGGAATTGTGGATATGATAAAGATCACCAGGAGCTTTGGGTATTTAGCAACTGCTTTTCCAGCCCAGAGGTGATGTGAGGTTAGGGAATATGCCAGTATAACAGTATGAAGATTAGAGCAGGATAACTAAAAATGACAGAGGAAGAGCAGATGTGTCACATGAAAGCAAAAAGCAAAATATGATTGCTGAGAGTGCTTAGGGCAGAGGTAACTCAGCATGAGAGAGCAGATGCCTCTGCCAACATAAGTTTAGCTACCAAGAAGCCATATGGTGCTCTGCATTGGAGAGGGTCACAGGAGGACCGTGACACAGAGTACAGAGAGGAGACAGGAGCTCTGGTGCTGAACCAAAGTATAACTAACAATAGTACCATCAGGCCCCAGGATGAAGGGGGGGGGGGGTTCTTATCGACATCACAGCTTACTCCACTGGAGTCAAGGGGAGAGAACATTTTCACACAGGTGTGCCAGGCTATGCAGCTATTGGATCTGCCACTTCCTTCAAGGGAATAGCTAGGACGTCGCAACTACAGTATATGCGTCAGAGGAAAGGCAGAGAACCCATCCACCAAAAGTATCAGAATTGACTTGTTCAATCTATGATACAGAGCTACAGTAACTTCCAGCACCCCACTCCCCAACACTATAATGGATCTGTTGAGGTTTAGATAAAATAACCAGAATAAACAATGAAGTGCTGGAGTAAGCATATGCAATCACCCGAAGTGTTTAGTTTAAATCAATACAATACCTACAAAAATACCAGCACAGATGATATTCTGTGATTTTCTTTATTCTTTATTCTAGTTTTGTAAAAAGTAATGCTAATAATAAACTGTGACTAAAAGTATTTTATCTACTTATCCATTAAAGACAAAAACCATTTTGTGCAAAAACCACAAATCTCAAAATGAAATGGAATAATCAAAACCAGTCAAACATAAAATAAAATCTGAAAATTGCATAAGAACTGCTCTGTATTAAGCAATGTAAAAAAAAGGTGCTTTAACTACAGCAAAACTCCTAATATCATCTTTGTCTATACTAGACCTACTGTAATACTTTTTATAAACTAAGCCCATGAAAACCACAAATCTCTCTCCTTCTGCTGAGGGTCCTGCCAAAGGTGGGTGGCAATGAGTTTATTTCAGTATACCAAACTGCTCCACAAGCATTTTGAGGTGCATACTTGTCTGTGTGGTCCCTTTTTCAATACTTTCTTTTTAAAGCTCTGCAACTGGAATTCACAGACCAGGTTCTTTGTAGTCACAGGTTTTAAATTACACCGAGGGCAGACTGTAATACCATTGGACAGTTACAATTACAGCCAGGTGGACTCTAATATTTTGTATAATTCAGGCAATTCAGCTGTCTCTTTGTACATTATGCCCATTTTTTGTGGCAGGTCAATACGAATTTGGTTACCATGTTATAGAAAAGATACTGCTGCTCTGGAATCAGTCCTAAAAAGATCAGCCAGATATACTGTGGAGCATGGGGGAATATTCTACACTGACAGACTGAAGGAATTTTACTTTTTAGTCATAAAGGGTGAAGACTACAAAGGAACCTGATCCAAGTTTTCAAAATCTCAAATGCAAACGATTAAATGTAATTCAGATATAAACAAGCATTATATCAGCCTAAACTAGCAAACACTGAAGTAATGTAAAACAGCTGTCATTCTGAGATGAGTGACAGCTCTCTGAACCTCTCTGATTTTATATAGCTCAATTGTTTGATTCTGCTTGTAAGAGGTGATGTAAAATAATTGGAGGGTTAACATCTTGTTTGTATAGTGGTGCGCCTTTTTACACATCTCGTCTCTTTTACTCTTTTTATTACATTTCAAAGTAATTTGTATGTCTTAACAATGAGAAAGTACTAATCTGAGAGCAGGTGAGCAATGCCATTTTCAACACAAGTGTCATTACTTACAGCCACTAAAATACCTATTTTTCACTGCACTTTTAGCTGACATTGAGCTGTCAGAGTTGCTTTGCACCCAGCCCAGTAACACCCTTTAACTCTACAAAAGGTAGGACTTTGGTCACAGATAAAAGTCCTATACTAAGATGTAAAGGCCTAAAAGCCTCAAAGTAAGGCCTAAAAGGTTTCTACTATATACAGTATGTGTCTACTAAAAGTTTCATTAACATCTTAGGCCTCTTTACTCACAGTGGTTTTGTCGATGTGATCTTGCAGGGAGTCGATGAGGAGGTCACCCACTGGCTGCCAGCCTGCCCTCATGTGTTCTGCATCGGCCAGGTGGATGTCCAGTTGGTC
The DNA here is from genome assembly GCF_055471065.1 of Atractosteus spatula. Lineage (NCBI taxonomy): Eukaryota > Metazoa > Chordata > Actinopteri > Semionotiformes > Lepisosteidae > Atractosteus > Atractosteus spatula. The sequence goes on from NC_142707.1 coordinate 29,432,246, forward strand.
CATAACTCCCTGCAAGTCCTGCAGCTTCTCCAGGGCCCTGTCCACCTGCTGCTGCCAACTGCTGGCATGAGCATTCAGTTGCTCCCATTTGTCCTTCACTTCTGTTGACTGTTTCCTGATGGCTCTGGCTACTCTCTGGGCCTTCTCCTCTGGAGTGAGTTCTGTAAAAAAATACTACATTTCTTAGGGAACACCAGAACCAGAGAGCTGTAAAGTAGGCTTTTTCTTAATTCTTTCACTTAGTAAAGTCTATCCATCCATTTCCAAACCGCTTCAACCAATTTAGGGTTGCAGGGGAGCCAGAGCCATTCTCAGCACAGCAATGGGTACAACATGGAGTACACCCTGGGCAGGATGCTAGTCCATCACAGGATACACAGACACACAAACACATACTTGAAACAGGGCAAATTTTCCAAACTGTTAATTAACTTAACAGCTGGAGAAAACTGAAGCACACAGAGGAAACCCAAGCAAACACAGGCAGAACATACAAATTCCACACAGATAGCACTCCGGGTCCAGAATTGAACCCAGGGCCCCAGCGCTGCTAAATGCTGTGCCACTGTGCTGCACACATTTATAAATAAATCCACAATAATATATATTTTATTGAACTTGAATTACTGAATTACTCTTAGTCTCTAAGACAATGCAGCCATTGGAAAATATTTTCTCTATTCTCGCTATTTGTGGAGTGTAGAATTCTTGCTTCAGGTCCGCATGTGAATTGGAAGCGAGAAGCACACTTGATTAAGTGAAAATAGAACTGAGTGGACCACGGTCAGCAAAAACATTCCTGGTTTCCTTTACAACAGCACACCTTTTGACTTGTCACGTGCATGTGAGCTTTGTTGACAGAAAGATGCACCACCCTTTCAGCTGAAGCCCTTTTACACCATGAAGAAAAGATGTCCATGTTCAGGACAAGCGAAAGAGTAAAGTGTACACCACCCCATGCTAATACAAGGGTTACTGCAGTAAAACCAATCTGAGCAACAAATTCATTTTGTCTAGATGTTCTAGACCTCTGTCTCATCCATAAGACTGATATGGAGTGTAACACTTTAAACTGTACAGTAAAAATTGAAGGCTCTACCTTATTACTTTGCCTAAAATTGAAGGGGAATACCCACCATGGATAATACAGAGTGACTCAAATGCATAAGCACCTTCATAATAATGACAAAAAAGTGTTATCAGTTAAGAACAGAATTATCCAAGATCTGACTGTGCAAATTGCAGCTGACTGTCTTTGGATAATAATGAGGTCCAGCTCAAACTCATGACTGCAGGGCACCCTGGGCCACTGACTATTTGTTAAATCTGCTCAACACAGTTTGCTGGGTGCTGTATAAAAAGTTGGATTTCTTCAACGTCTGAAAAGGCAAAACACACTCGCTTGGCTCATAGTAAAAACCGCTTTAAATTCCACTTTTCAACCCACTTACCTCCAGTGCCCTTTGGCCTATTCAGCAAAAAGACTTCTAGAATCAGCTAGTGGAACAAGTAATGGAGAAATTACTAATCAACTCAATAAGCACCCAGGCAACCCTGGCTGGGGACTCCTGTGCATACTGCGTTAATGATATGAGAGCCCAGGCAAGGAAACCTTATCAGTGTAATTACATTTCAATTTACACTGAGTCACAATAAAAAAATCGGCTAACCTGGCAGAGACACTGGAAGAGGCCCAGGATGCTGTGTGCTAAGCAAAAGGCAGATGGGCAGTCCTTAATATGCAGTGTCTATGCATAACGTTTCTTGCCTCTCAGGCAAACGTTGATTTGACAAAACTGTAATTTTTGTTCTTAGTAATACACTTTGAAAAAGATATAGAAAACATACAAATTATTATAAACACATTACTCAAGACCTCCCTTGGCCTTTTCTATCTTAACAAAGGTATAAAAACTGGTATACATTTAACATTTCAAAGGTACACCATGGTCAAAAATTCCACATTTATACACTTAAATGCAAAAAAGTTCAAATCAACAACAAGATTCTCAGTCCTAGGATATTTTTATTAAAAACAGCAATAGTGTGGCAGAATAATAATAAAAGTATGAATTGGAAGTAGATGAGGAAGAATACATTCAATTTTCAAGGTATCAACTTTATACATTTGAATTATTCATCAGGTTCTATAGCTTTCAGTTTATTGTTTAATTTCTTTATATATACTGCATGCATTGGAGTTCATGAAGGAACTATATATTGTTCATTGTAGGTAATTTACCAGGTTGTCCTCAAGGTTGCACTACTTTACCAAGCTCTAAAAGTTACTTTTTCGTTCCAAGAGTGGAAAGGTCATTGTCCCCAAGGTGCAATAGTTATACAGCATGGGTAAGCCATAATAATAATTTCTTACACTTATATAGTGCTTTTCTGGACACTCCACTCGAAGCACTTTACAGGTAATGGGGGCTCCCCTCCACCACCACCAATGTGCAGCATCCACCTGGATGATGCGACGGCAGCCATAGTGTGCCAGAACACTCACCACACAACAGCTATCAGTGGGGAGGAGAACAGAGTGATCCGAAGGATGTCACCCTTTTTACGGTATAGTGTCCCTGTCACCATACTGGGGCATTAGGACCCACACAGACCGCAGGGTGAACGCCCCCAGCTGGCCCACTAACACCTCTTCCAGCAGCAGCCTTAGTTTTTCCCAGGAGGTCTCCCATCCAGGTACTGACCAGGCTCACACCGGCTTAATTTCAGTGGGCTGCCAGTTGTGAGTTGCAAGGTGTGGCAGGACTCTACATAGGGAAACCTGGCTCAAAGGTGAACCAGATTTAGAAAAAGCCTCTCTCTTCTAATTCTGGAAGATATAAAGAGGCCTTTTGGTTTGCTTCCTTCTGGATTATAAGACTTGAATTTGGAACATTCCATTACTCTGAAACACTTTTGGATTTTGGATCCTTTACAAGGTCTTTACAATAAAAACTGTTTCATTTAATTGAACTGCTGTCTCTCGTAGGGTTGGATACATACAGTATATTGAGCAGTTTGCTTCCTATTTAATGGAAAAGAAGAACAGATCCACACACTGCAGCACTACAGCACTGGAGTAACCACCTCTCCAGATCTGCAGGTTGTAATAACTAATGGGGCTGACAGCTCATCATCTACAGCAGGTCGGACTGACCTGCAGCGCCTCCATGAATGGCAAGCCCGAGAAAAACCTCAAGCTACAGAGAAAAGGCTCCTGCTGCTGATCTGTATCATGTCCTACTCGCTCTTGAAAGAATGGATACACGGTAAGGCTGACTGTAGGAGAACTGGGGTGCAACTATCCCCCATTTTTTAACAGAACAAACTCAAAATGTGCTTTAGGATTTGGCACAAAACAAAGCAACTAAATTATAGCAATCAAATGATTATTAACACACTGTAGAATGACTAGACCATGGGGAATGGCCAGAGCCCACTGGTTTGCAGGTTGGATCTACTGTACAAAGGACACCGCCAGTTTGACCTCATACACCTTGCTCAGTGCTGGTTTCAGACAGTGCACAACACATCAGCCTGGAGTGGACCAGCCATTTCATCTGTGGATTTCTGCCACTGGCTCAAGAGTGTATCTTGGACAAAGTCTCCAAGGACACAGATAGTGTCAGATGGCACAGGCTGCTCAGTATGAGAACCAGGATTTTATTGGCCATCCAGTGAAGAACAACACAGGAAAAAGATCAGCCCTTGGCTCCAAGAACTAATGAATTCCCCCAATAAGATGAACCACACCTTCTGGAACACTGTGCCGCACAATGAGTGAGATATTGTCTGTTCTCATTGTAGGAAATCTGGACATAAATGTATTTCAGGAATATTGAGAAATCTGGACATATTCTAAAACGTAGAAAACAATAGAACACTGCTGTTTTCGCTTATGCGTCCTAGAAAGGTTGTTTCCAGACATCAGGCAGTTTACATTTAATGTTGACAAGTACTGTCTGTCAAAAAAAAGTCCAAAAAAAATGTCAGTTTATGAATTAAATTCTCTTGTAAACAGAAGACATACAAATAAACAGGGCAAACATAAAGGAAATTTAAAGGAAATTGATTTTTACACACATACAGTAAGCAGACTTATTTGACTTCTTTGAAATTTAAAGGAAATTAATTTTTATACACATAAGCAGATTAAATTGTTAAATTTTAACGTATTGTATTTAACTGTTGTCATGGAAATATACCTATCAAGGAAGCCACGAGAGAGAGTTCTCACCTGAGTAAGGTCTTTATTTCAATATTGCAATATTGGGAGCCCTGTTGTCACTCTGCAAAGTGCATCAGAGACTCAATTTGTTACAAGCAGTACAGGGTTTTTATAAGATGTTGCGCTGTAAGAGAAAGCTCAGCACTTTGTCCCTTCTAACACTTCCCCTTTCCCTAAGACAAAACAGATTACATCATAAAAACGAAAGAAGAAGCACCACTAGATTTGTTTTTCAAAGCTTATCAGTTACTTTCGGCTAATCGAATGACCTAGACAGCATATATTGTTTTGGTACATTGTCTTCTAAAGTAACCTAAACATTGCTTACTTTGTTATATATTTTCCTAAAGCTCTCTACATTTTAAGAATCAATTTACTTATTAGATTTCCATTTCACTGTGTACATAACTAACATACTGTTTATTCAGAAATATTATATATGCTCAAAATCTCAGCTCTCAGCTAGTGCCATTTTTTTCTGATTTCACCTTATACTGTATTACATAGGCACTACTGTAACCAAAGTTAAATAAATAAAAATTAAAATCCACTACGGAAGGACAAATATGTGGCTCTTATAAACCTTATAAAGCTGCTACATTTCCAGACGTCTTATGTGGGTGAGAAATATTTCCAAATAATTGTCATCCTTGTCCAAGTTCCTGGTATCCCAAATAGTAAGGTCTTCTCAGAAAAATAACTCATTGTAACAGCTAAATTGATTCCACTTTACAAATCAAGACTGCTGTCTGAGGAAATGTCACTTAAGAGGGTGATGTATTGCTGGCTGTGCCCTGCATGACAAACACTTAGAGCAACTGATTAGTTTTGAATGACTTGATTAAAAAGGAAAAGGTGATGCAAGGAGGAAGGAATTAAAATAAAATGTGTATGGTCAGCAGAGAAAGGTGTTCCATTACTTGTTGGCAGTAATAAAAACCTTTCAAACAAATGCAGCAGCACCAGCAGACACATGGAATTGTCTTAGGTTCTGTGACCTTGCTCTGTTACACCCATAGATAATGAAAACCTCGCCCCAACATTGAAGCCAGCATCATACATAGCAGAGAAGAACTTAGGCTGATTTAATGATTCTCAATTATACTGGGCATGCTGACTTCTCCACAGGTCAACAAGCACAGAAAGGGGGTGATAAGCAAACCACATTATCAACCTTATCAAAAACCTTGGAGCACTAGAGCAGATATAACAGAACATGTCACTTGTCACAAAAGTGAAGTTCACCATGGCAAATCTCAGAGGACTGTCTCCCACCCCACTGCCTACAGACTCCTAAATAGGTTTTAAGCAATTTTCAATTTCTTAATTATACTGGATCCATTGTAGCTCAGGATTAGTAGAAGTAATAATAAAAAATGACCCTCTCAGAACTGCACAAACAAAAACAGCAGAATGAATTGTTATCAAAGTAAGGCTTGTACTGGAAAATCAAATATCTGACCCAGCTACCATTTGCAAATGGAAACCTAGTATGTTGAAACACATTACCACTGGACACAATAGGCCTCTGCCAAAATGAGCCAATCAAGTACCAGGTCTGTGGTCCATCAGTGGTGAAGTGGGTCAAAGCTTTGATTTAAACTGTGGCTTAATTTCTTTAATTATAAAAAAAAACTGCCCTACAAAAACAGCAAGCATTTGTCAAAAAGTGTTTCTGCACATCTGCTTTCAATTCACATAAAATGTGTGCTAATACTGGCTTGCAGCATTGATGTGAAAATGAAAATTGAAATTACAAAGCTATTATGGAACTTCATGTTGGTAAACAGATTAGGTAACAGTATCCGATCCGTTGATAAAGTAAAAAAGAGAACATAACTGTCTGGGCTTTAAACAGTATGTCTCTAAATCTTTTACTATATCTCACAATTTATTCTATCTTATGATAAATCCATCATAACAAATTTTTCATAAGTAGTTGTGAGAACATAATGTAAATACACTTGGAAAAAACACAGAATCTACTGTATTATTTCAGAACAGCTTCTAATATACCTACAACTTCCCAGGATTCTCCTCATAAATCAATGTTGATGCTGTGAATCATCTGACAGTGGATAAAATCCATTCTCCTAACTGACACACCTTCTGTGTTACCTTGCAGGGCCTAAGGCAGCCTATCCCTCTCTTTACTGTGATATCATAGCCAAAAATGGACAAAATTCATCAATGCAACCTTTGATCAGATTTACACAATGTGCTTCTAATTTCTAACAGTGCTCCTAGAGGAAGTTGTGAGTTTTACATTCTCAGAAGAAAGCTTTAAAGATAGGAGTTCAATACAAAATATTTTAGTAGAAGCTCAGACTCTGTTTCTTCCTATTGTCTATTCATACCAAAAACACTCAATTGCTTCATTAACTTATTAATCATCAACTTTATCACACTAAAGTGTTTAATTTTCAGTGGAATTGTAAAAAGATTATTGTCAGTTAGAAACCTGACAATGGGGTCGTGTCACTAGCTGACTACACCTGGGATTCCCCAAGCAGTGGCACACGATTGCCTGACTGTATGGTGGGATACTCAGCCAGGGCTATCTCAGCTCTCGGAGAAACAGCAATTCCCGTTGTGCCACTCATTCCATTGAAAGCTGGACCTCTGGTAAGGGACCGTGGAGCCTGGGCCAAGAGGCTTCAAGGTAGGTCTGTCTGAGGAATCAACACCTCCTTCTTCTCTCCCCTGCCAGGTTGCAGGGATTGTAGCTGAGACGTGACCACCCCGAAATGGCTATTTCAAACCAGGTGGCAAAAATAACTACAAATTAAAAAATATATGACCCTTTAACACTGTAGAATTGTAGAATGACCAGGGTCAAGAGTGGGTAGTAAACCATTCTTGTAAATTCATGCTGCCATGAGTGTTACCTTCTGTGCAGCACATTATTGTCTGCTGTAATATGTCCCTGTGACAGGGAAGCACACACACTCACCTGTTCTGGGCTGCAAGGCCCTCCGTGGCTCCTCAGGCCCTTCAATGGGTTGGTCAGCCAAGAACATTCTGGCCTGGTCCAAAGTGTTCACCACCATCGGCTCTCTGTCCTTCAGCTCAGCTCGCAATGCCTATGAGAAAAAAATGTTAGGAGAAAAACCCCATAAAACTTAGTAAAACAAATGTTAGGTTGCCTTCAACAAAATCCTGCTGAAAATACAGTAGCTGTCAGAACCTAAAGCATGCAAACAGACATACTTTTACATAGTTACTTTTACACAATTGTGAAATGATAGGCCCGTACGATAGCGACTGCATTGATTTTTTAGTCCTCCTTAGAAGCATTGATTTAAAACTTGTAGTTTAACAGCATAACCTTATTTTGTTGTAGAAAACCAACCATTTGTCATTTGCAAGGGCCAAGAGTTACAATCTTAATTTAAATGCATGGTAAACAGCTTTCACCAGTTATTCCTGGTGGACAATACAGAAGATCATTAAGAATTTAAAATGCAATATAAAGAGGCCCTTAAGCTCTTGTTTTTTTTACCAACAACATAGTATAGACACATCATTAAGTATGCATAGTTTCTCTTGACCATGCTTCTTCACAATATAATTATTAAGACTCGCTTTCGAGATATTAATGGAATCACAAGGAAACACACACGTGAAAAGAAGTGGGAGGAAAAAGCAAAACAACTCAGTCACATAAAAAGATGTTTGCAAAAGTTATTTCTATAGATCAGTTAAGAAGCTGATTTCACTGAACTGCACACATTATATTCAGTGTTTAAAGATTTTGAGTTCGTCACACAAAACTGAATATTTTTACTTGACTGTACTACCTGAGTACCAGTCTCTTGACAGCACCATAGAAATGATCAAATGAAGTACCAATAAATACATTCAAAAAATAAAGTGGGTTACTCCTCAAAACGTCTAGATGTTCTGAAACTTAGAATGAATAAATTAGCAAAATGACTACCATCAGTAATACAGCAGACATCCTGTATATAACAAGCAACTTGTCCTGTAACTCCATTGCTGTTTCACCCTCAAATAAGTCAAAGTACTTCTGTCAAAGTACGTCATGTTCCTCATTACCTCTTGCAATATGGTGGTGTGGTGTAATACACAATTCTTGTTGATCAAAGCCCCCACGCAAAGCTTGCTGTGTGATCCAGATTTGCACTCAATCTAGGGGCAGCCCTAGCACAAAGTAGAACTGCTGCAACTGTCACTGCTCTCCTGACTACTACAGTAAGTATTCCAATGAAAAGTTACAGCTTTACCAATATTAAGACTAAAAATGCAGGTAACTTATGTATCCTCTACCTTGTCATCTCAATAATATAAATAACACTTTCTATTGCCCAGAAAAATTCTGTTTTTCTCAAACTTTTTTAATTAATTTTGTAAAACATACAGCAAAAATCCAAAATACCAAAAAAGCACAAATGATTGCTCACACAAATGGTTTGGAGAAGGGAGGGGGGGTGAGTAAAGAAGTTCAAAACAACAAAAAATGCATATGTTTTTATCAGCAAAATGCTAAGATTCACAATTTTTAATTACAACAACACAGTGTGCACTTTCTGTATGACTTTGTGTTATAAACACAGAAGACGGCAGGTTACATATCTGATTCAATTCTCTTTCTCTTTGTATTACAACCTGCCTTGACAATAACAAAAGACAATAACAGAAATGTTTGTCTTTTTGTGTTGTAGATGTTATTTTTCCTTGCCATGAGAAAGAAATGAAGGAGGATTTCAAGACTAAGAAATTGTGAAGTTCAGGACCAACACCAACCTAGCTTCTCTGAAAAAGCAATGATTAATAATTGTTTTTTTTCTGACAGCCCTGAGAATTTCCTATTCAGGGAGAGAGACAATTGTGTGATTGAAATTCAACAAGAGGATCAAAAATGACAAATTGTCAATGTATGCTTTTGAAAGATGTTTCAGAAAGGCATCTTTTGTAATAATTAATGGAGAAGGAAAAAGTGAACCTTCAATGAAGAGAGTTTAGGTTTGAGACATTTTTATCAGCCAAGATGTTTCAGAACACTATAAATGCAGTACAGAAAATATTACCGTAGCAACCACAGAAATAGATTTGCTGGAGTATACACCATTGTCACAGTCTGCTCCCCAAGTTAATGGGATTGCTATATTGATAAGCTTCCTTTCTTTAAAAGCACAACATCTCACCTCACCAACACTGGGAACTGAGGAGTCTACTTCCTACTATTGAGAAGGTGTCCCTGGTAATTTTGGAACTGTTCAGCTCAATATAAATCAAAGGCGCTTGATACTGCCTCTAATACCTCATCATTTCTGTTCAGTGCATTAGTCAACAGGATTAAATATATTCCAAAATAGATAGGATGAAACAATTATCAGATAAAAGGGTGCTGTATTCAAAATAAAATGTTGTTTACAAAGGTCAGTCCAGCTACTATTTTTTATATATATACAACACTTGAAGGTCTGTATTATTTCAATGGGTTGAAATATACAGGTAAGTCAATTTGGATAAAAGCTTCATACTAATAAGTCTTTGATAATAAGTGTATTTCCAGAATTTCTTAGTTTCTTTCACATGCTTAAGAAACAAAAAGTTATATGAGAAGGCTAGGTGGCCCTTGGTATAAAGAATAAATAGCATTATAAAGTTTGAGTTGTACAGGTGAAACATTATTTTAGGTTTTTAGGCCTTAAATTAAAGACATTCATATTATTTGCTTATGTGCATTCCATGTCTTAAGTAGACAGCTACTGTATTCGAGTATATGTAATAATCAGTCACAGTGGGGCCATCAATGAAAACATGTTCTAATGAAATGTAATGAAGAAAAGTGGACTCCTTGAAGAGATCTCCGATACTATGTTGTGCTGTTGAGCACATTATAAAAAGTATACACTGCAATCAGATTAATCTGTCTAACAGACTCACACTGACATAATAATAATAATAATAATAATAATAATAATTCCTTACACTTATATAGCACTTTTCTGGACACTCACTCGATGTGCCTTACAGGTAATGGGGACTCCCCTCCACCACCAATATGCAGCATCCACCCGGATGATGTGACAGCAGCCATAGTGCACCAGTACGTTCACTACACTCCAGCTATCAGTGGGGAGGAGAACAGAGTGATGAAGTCAATTCATAGATGGGGATTATTAGGAGGCCATGATTGGTAAAGGCCAATGGGAAATTTGGCCAGGATGCTGATGTAACACCCTTATTTTTTTCGAGAAACGCCCTGGGATTTTTAAAGACCAGAAAGTCAGGGCCTCAGTTTTATGTGTCAGCTGAAGGACAGTGGATTTTACGGTATGGTTTCCCCATCATTGTACTAGGGATATATGACCCAGACCACAAAGTAAGCACTCCCTACTGGTCCCACTAACACCTTTTCCAGCAGCAACCTTAGTTTTTCCCAGGTCTCCCATCCAGGTACTGACCAGGCTCACACCTCTTTAGCTTCAGTGGGTTGTCAGTTGTAAGTTGCAGGGTGATATGACTATTATCTTGGTGATATTATCCTATAAAGCACACATCACAATACATAGTTTTGCAAACAGTGAAAAATCCCTCTATTTTCCCTCTATTTTGACTGGCTAAAAAAGGACCATCTGTTTAAATAAGCTTAAAAGCGGAAACTTTCAGGTCCAGCTGAATGTTCACTGATGTCTAAATCATTACAAGACATTACAGACAAAGTACTGAATACTGAAAATGAATGAAGATACACAAGCAAATCTAGTATGATTACACCTGTCCCATTTATCTGTCTTCTAAATGCAGTAAACAATTCACTACAACAATCTCACATTACATTAGATGTTAAATACATGTTCCTAACATTATTACAACAAAAACTACACCATTATGATGGAGTCTGCTAGCAGAATCTGTATGTTACTCTGTACCCATATAGTGGTGGGAGCTGTGAACGCCTGCTGAATTCAGATGCTAAACTCTAAACTTTACACTTGCTTTAGCACAGATGCTTCTCCCTCTCTGTGCTGAACTCCCATCTTCAACATTTGCATGTAAGATACTGCATGCTTCATTGTTTCAATCTGAATGAATTTGCTTAAAAATTTACAATTATTATAATGAGTGAACCTTCAGGGAAGCACAGTGTTATGGTGTGCTGGATTTGACTCTGATTTGGGATGCCTTCTGCGTGGAGTTTCATTTTTAACCTCCTCCCATGCTGGCTATGTTATCTGCATTGTTTTTATGTTTGTGTGTTTCCTTGGTGAATGACTGGCATGCCATATAGGGTTCCCAATGCTGGTCCTGGAGGACCACAGACCTGCTCATTTTTTATTCCAGACAATCTCTCATTTACACATTTGAACCGTTGACTGACTTTGTTATAGAATTAATTTAAACTATTTTTCTTGTTACATCACACCAGCTATTCCTGATTTTCAAAACGGCTCGGGATACACAAGGATTAGTACGCAACTAATTAGTACGCAAGGATTTTTGCTTTTTCAAAGTTTAATTTCATGTGAAAACGGTATCAATTTTGATTGGGAGTGAATAGGAAAGAGATTCTTCATTACTCTGGTGCAGCAGGCCCACCCTCAGCTACAACTGCTAGAAATGCCTTTCTCGGTAAGGAAACTAGTGCAGAGGTCAGGGTTAGGACACAATCAGATAAGTGGTTTTGATCTCACTTCACAATGCTTCTGAAGTATACTAGCTTTAAAATCCTCAAGTAAAAAAAAAGTCTGTTTTTCCTCTTTTTCTACTGCTGGTTTACTGAAATGACTGTGATGATTATCATCTGGTCAGCGGTGTCATCACACATCAGTGACCTACAAATGCACAATGATGGTCCTATTAAACTTAGCCAAAAATGTATCTCAGTCAAAAAGCATTAAGAGCTTTTATTCTTTTGCTGCTGTTCTTTTAAACGGAGAAGAAAATAGATATTTTAAAATGTCTTATGAACTGTTATCATCTACATCATGATACAAAGGCCAGAACATGTCATTCGTTAGCAATCATTATTCCAGCATGCCTATTTGTCTTATTTATATTACCGGATATGTGTTATGTACAATGAATTACTGGAGTCTGGCTGCTGCTCCTCTTGCCAGTTTTCATTTCTACTTTTATTTTTTTTCCTTTTCCTTTTTCCTCTGTCTCCCTAGTTTTAATTTATTTATTTAATTCCACAGACAACACGTTGGCAGTTTTCAGTGAAAAATTAGACCCATCTCCTAAAATTGATTAAATAATATGAAAACCCCATCATAAATGAATTTTCAGTATTGTCTCATTTACTTTGAAGCACTGAGGGCAAACATTACAACACTTATTAGCAGGATTAAATTCTTTTAATTGGAAAGATTCATTAAGAACAGAGAGAAGAGAGGATGGGCGGCAAATTAAAAATCAATGAGTCACCCAGAATAATCCACACTAATAGCATAATGGCTGAGGTTACGGCATTGACTCCACCCTTTTAGTTACAGGATGTAGTATTTTATATCCATAAGCATTCTCTCCTTTTGCAATGAAGTAATCAGAGGAAGCAAAGTGTGCCCTTACAAGGAGAAGGTTCAAAAATAGCAGATTTAGACTTTTCCTGCGACAAGATTTTGTCCTTGGTGATGAGGCAAAGGTTTGGAAATGTTGCCTGATTTTATAGTACCCAAGGATTTCTTAATTACTATGGAAACGCTAAGCTTCAAAAACTGCAGTATAATTTCACTCACTGCCAGTTTACATGACAAACTTTTTTTTACAGCAGTTGATTTTTGCTAACGTACTTTAAAGCAATGTATATATACACAAATACAGCTCTGAAGCACATTTTCAATTACATTAAAAGCATCTTTGTTTGGAGCTGAGGATACTTAAGAAAGCCTCCAAACAAACCCTTATTATGGTAAAAGGGTATGTACAGTATAAATGAAATTCCCATTAGATATTCTGACAGACTTAAAAGCAAATATGTACAATTCGAAAATTACAAACAATGAGACAGTACCACTGAGTGGTAGCATGAAAATGGATTACCATCAATATGAATACAGAAATACTGAAACTATAAAGATTTTCACAGAAATATTAGAAATATTAATGTTAACTGATTCTCATACTGCATATGTGGATCAGCACATAAAAGGAAACACAACCATGCGAAATATAAAGATCCTTTACTGACATAGAAAGTTATTAGATTTATGTTTTTTTATTAGAAACCGTGTGTCCAGTCAAGGGTAAGGCCCTGATGTACTTCTGTATTCTGTGCCACTGAGCTATTAGTGTCATGGGACTGAGATACATTTAGATGTGATCAAAATGTGATCTAACTGACAATGCAGAATACTAAACAGGATGTTAATGAGCATCAAGAGTTCCAAATAACCTACTTCCAGTCACTAAGGGGTTTGCTATAGTTACTGGAAATTTGATCAAGAAAGGCTGCAGAAATCTCAGTAATACTTTTGAAGACCGAATATTGCATGATAAAGAAAGACCAAACATTGAATGAGTAAATATGTATATAATTTGAGGATGTAGAAGCACTTGTTAACAGGTGACTTTACCCCTCGTCTCCAGCTACTTGCTGTTTAAATTCAATGGACTAACTGCTTATTCAATATCATCATATGTGCTGCCTGCATATAAATCAGGACACTGCTTCTATTAAAAAAACATTTTAGAAATGCTTTTCTAAAATGATTTTTATAACTATCCATTACCAGAAAGCTACATTTCCTGGCAAGAGTCAGAGTAACCTGGAACCTCTCCCATGAGCACTGGGCTAAAGGTGGAACCGAGAGCTTAAGACTGCCCTCCCTCTGGATGAACAATTTCAGCAGAGCCATGAAGACACAGCAACTATTTAAAATAGTCAATCAAACCCAGCCAGTATGTCTCTGGAAAGTGGGGAAAAAGCTCAAGAAGAAATCCACATGGACAAAGGACAAAGGAAGATCTCACACTCACATTGCAGACATAGCATTTTAGCTATGATGCTGTCTTAAAAATCTATACATATTAAAGTAAGTTTTAGTATCATGACACAGTCAAAATGTTCCACTTAAGCTTAGTCACCAAAGAGTGTAAAAGAAGGTTTAATTGAGATATTCTGTCTGGACATCACCTTTATTAAACAAACTGGGCCCCATTTTTAAAGCCTGCTGAGTTTCTTATCAGGGAGCTTTTATGTGGAATTGGAGCAATTAAATTCTCCATCTCTGATACTCAAACGCAAAATTCTCTACATCCTGAAAAGCTCCAAATCTCAGTAAGACCCTCTCTAATCCTTATATTCCTCCTTCAGCTAAGCTCCTCCTCCCCACCACGATGTTTGCAGCTACCTTTGGTTAATCCCACACTCTTTGAAGGGGTTCCACAGGCCACGTGGTTGACCCTAAAGCAAAATGGCTTGATTCCTAACTTCTTCATAAAACCCCTAAGTTTCTTGCTGATTTGCATTATTTGGGAAAAAAATGTATTACTAAATCCACAAAATACAGACGGAAGTTAAAAATACAAAATTCAGATTGACACAAAGCACAACTATGCTATATTAACTACAGATTAAACCCTCTTTGAGACTACCTATCAGGAAATAACTAAACTGCAAGGAACTTAAAGGTCACATTTCTTTTCACGAAGATTATCTATATGCTGAATCTCCAATATGAAGCTTAACCAAATGTTGTGGTTCAAGTCATAGCAACCTTGGCAGAATGATTTACTGCAGCTATAAGGAATACCGTCATTTACAGCAAGATATACCTTACACAATCACAAGGGGCCTAAATGTCCATCTTATCCCCCACATGTCCCTTGCTGATAAGGTAGTAAACAATTGATAAGATCATGTGGAGGCCTTTAGTTATTTTCAGCTGTTTCTATCAAAGAGGTTATGTGAACCTTACAAATGTTAGAAAAACTATCTCATAATTTTGACAGACAGCCTGTGGTCTGTGTGCATCATTTCTTCGATTAAAAGAACCTACTTCATGCATGATTTTACATTATCAACATTTTATCTGGTGATGTCAGAGTCAATTGCTTTGCTTCTTTTGAGAAGCGGAACAGCCATCTGTTTCGAATGACATTTACTTTCCTGCCAGACTAGACTAGATGTTTCCTAACTGCCAAATTAAAGCAATTAACCATTAATTAAGTCTGAACTTTAATTAAGCATTAAATTCAATTAAAGTGTGTTAGGTACTTAATATCATTAATAAAAGATGTTGTATTATTTATTAGGACTTGAAACAGCTAAGACTGTCTCATTGTGGCCTTCTGCAATTATCTTACAGAGTTAAGCTATCTTTTCCATTTGAGCCTTTTCAAGAAGTACACATTGTTAAACAAGTAGCAGTCCAAAGCAGTGTTTAACATTGCCACACTCTTGCACTTAAAAGCATTTGTGTTCCTTACATTTCATACGTTTCATCCTACAAATCATAACATATTGTGTATAATTAAATATAGCAGTAATAATACTTATTTTAAACAAACCAGGATGGGAAAAAACAACAACTAGAGAATATAACAAAATCATTAATAATCTAGGAAGCAGTGCTCAGAACACTTAATTTGTAACAACCTAAAGAAATTCCATTGTCTGTTATTTTTTAAGTATGGTTTCACTATAATGTAACCTACTGTATTATTCCATTCCTTTTCTGTCACATAGCAAATGATGATTTATTGTGATTTTTCTGTTTTTGTTCACAAAGAAGATGTTATTGAAAACAATTTTCCTTAATTTAAGCATGCTATATCAACAACACAGAACAACTGAACTTTATATTTGCCTTAAGACTTAGGATAATAAAACTCAAACTCAAAAATATATACTAATTTATTTATTACAGTATGTTCATATCTCTTAAAGAGCCTGAAAACATAATTTAATTGGTGTTAAGTGAGGTACTGTTAAGGATCAGTTATTCAATGACAGATCAAATTCTTAGTTCCTAAACCAGCCTGACTTTTAATTCCAAAAATCAGTCAAAACTCATGCATTGCCTATAAATCAATACACTTCAAGGGCAGTGACTGTCTAGGAGCTGAAGTGTTCTTTTGAAGTGAGAATGCAATCCTGTTGTCTTACACACTATTCAAGCTTATCTTGTCCAAACAGTGCTAAAGACTGTCACTCAATTTGAAAGCATCCAAAAGCCTTGTATAAAAGATAATGGCTTAGTTCCAATAATCAAGTATGTGGTACTGTATATCATTCTGTGAGGCTGATTTTGTTCATAACAGTAAGTGTCACTGCAGCAAATGTTTAATTGTTATGGAAAAACTACAAGATATGGATAGCTCCATAAGCCCACTCAGTACAGGAAATAGCTCCATCAGACAAACCCATCAATACTTACAAAAGATAATTCTACAATCGCCACAAGAATCAGAAACTAAGGGAAGTTCAGAATTCTAGATAAAGTCATTAAATAACAAGGGAAAACAATACCAATGCTATCGAAAAATTAAATACATAGCTCTCTGAGCACCACTTAAATAAAAAGAATGTTTATCCTTGCAATTCTAGACAATCAACCTTGTACTTCAAAATGGTTCCATACATTTTTAAGGCACTTTTCATTCTGAAGGATCACAAAAGCATCCTTCATGATCCATTATCTCCAGATATTTAACAATAAGTTTTTTTTGACAGTGACAAGCAAAATATCAGGGAAAGTAATTTTATGGTTTACATTTAGAGTTAGGGTGGCATGGTGGCACAGTGCTTAATACTGCTTTAGCCCTACACTGTAGGGTTCAATAGGGACCTGGGGTGCTGTCTGCATGGAGTTTGTATGTTCTCCCCACGTTCGTGTGGGTTTCCTCCAGATGCTCCGGTTTCACCCCACAGTCCAAAGACTTACTATTTGGTTATTTGGCTTCTGGGATATTTGGCCCTGGTGTGTTCTTGTCTGTCTCTCCCCTGCAACGGAATGGCATCCCATCCAGGGTTTAGAAAATGAATAGATGGATGTATGGACATGTAAACCTAAAGTATTTTCATTGTAGTATTTCAGTCAAATTTAGGGTGTCCCAACTTTGTGCTTGCCAGCACAGCAGGTACCAAGAGGTTTTAACCAGTAATTAACATGGATGCTTATTAAAATATATTGTTAGTGAAGTCAACAATAAAGTTTTAATATTCAGTCAACAGAGGCTAGACATTTTAAAGTTATGTGATAATGAAGCAATATTATGAAGAACACAACCAGATAACCCAAAGTGATGAATTTTGTCTTCCTACAGTATGGCAGGGCTCTGATGTGAAAGGAGGTACGTCTGCTACTAAGGTAGTGAAAACAAGATTGTCCCCCCAGCTAGTGTTGTTGGAGCTCATTATCTCAGGACAAATCGAACTGGTGAACAGGGCCTAGCATAGTACTGAGCTCCCCCACTAAAGGTGAGCAAGGTGATGGTGGATCATTAGGAGGCACAGCTCCATAGTGACAGACAGCCCCAGCTGTGCCCTGCTGAGCTGAAGAATCTAAACACCACAGGCTAGTGGGAGCCAGATTAAAGTGCTTTAATAAGTATTCTATTCAATCCATCCACGACATGGGAGTGTGATGGTATGAGATTCACAGTTCTCTCTACTTGGTTTATTAGGGGACTATGTGAAATAAAGCATTTTATAAAGTTGTTTAAAAAAATGCCTTTTCCACGCTTATGTTGATCCCTGTAAAGCCAAATCCTCTAAGAAAGAAATGGTAAATAATCCATGCTTGATAGACTTACTGTATGCCTAGCTTGGAAAAAATGACACAAAACAATCTGCAGAACAATCTAAAAAAGCAGTATGTAACAGAATATGATTAGTAAATAGGAAACAGCAAACAGACATGATGTTCTGAGTGAATATAATTTTTTTTTTATTTCAATTTAACAATCTGCTTATTTTTACAATATACAGCTACCAAATGGCCTAGAAGGCCCAAATCTTCTCCTTGTCTGTAACTGTTCCTATTTTCTTACATTCTCCCATTTATTCTCAAATACTTTTGCAGAAGCAAAATAACTCCTCACTGAGAATGAAAATGATTGCTTTTAGGACATACAACAGTGCATAAATATTCATCCTTTTGTGGTCAGCATATGTGCATCAAGTTGATTTAGCTTAATATTCCATTGTCTCTGAGTAATTTACATTGCATGTAGACTGATTAGCAGTTCCACTACCAATTTAATTCAATTCCTTATCTCTGATCGGTAATTTAGTAATATGTCAGTTAGCTCTCAGATGTACTTACAGAACAGTCATAGATCTCATAACAGTCATGAATAACTAGTGTAAGATTTGTTCCTGAATTCTGGGAAATCAGTTGTGATTATAGCCTAAAGTTATTATTACCAAAAGCAAAATACATAAGTATGTAACTTCAGCTCAAATAGCTTTTTTTGCAATTGTGGGATGATTCCTTTTGTTTGTTGCAAAGGTGTGTCCTGATTTGTCTCTCACTATGTACTCTCTAAAGAAGCACAATACTTCTCCCCTCTCGTGAGGCTGCACTACCTTTGTCTCTTCTGGCTTTTATTCAAACTGAGCTTTTATTTAATAAATCTTATTGACCCATTAATTGAACATACTGATTTATTTTAACACCACACTCACAAATCTCCTTTACATATGTAATTTCCAAAAAAGTGAGCAGAAAAACTTCAATTTGGTTTGAAATGGTTATTAACCCAGCTTTCAAAACCATTCTTATTCATTAATGATTTGCAGACACAGGTGGGATTGAGGCTTACAAATGTTTCAGAACAGGTTTTAACATTAACAATCAAGGTGAATAGCATATCTAATAAAGAATAAAAAAGGCTTATCTAATAACTAATAAAGAATAAATAAAGAATGTTTTTTAACTGTATACTGGTAAATGAAAAAAATAAAATCATTCAACTTTTACATTTTAAAAAGTAGTATTTGCCTGTTGCCTCTGCATGTGCTGGAGACCAGCAATTATTGCAGACTACTACACATTTTTATCTGCAAAGTAACAGGTGATAAATGAGCACTTTAAATATTGACAACTTGAAAATAAATAGTGGGTATTTATCAGGTATATTGATTATTTCTTTTGTGAATGTTGAAAACTCTGCATTATCGTGGAGCAGAAATAGCAAGTGTATGCACACGGATAACTAATTGAAAGTCTTAAGAATGCATGCATTAATGCAAATTCAGTAATCTCGAGGACTAGAATAAATGATTCTTGTTCTAATTAAAACACTTTATTAAGTGGCATTCAAATCAAACAGCTCGAATTTTGGTCCTTTTCTGCTCTGTCAAGACCAACATTCTGTATTGGCTTCTTGAAAGTACAAAAAAAATCACAAAAAACTAGAAGATGATTATTCTCTATATTAACAGGATTGAGAAAAAATAAGACATATCAACCAAAGACTTGGATCACACAGTTCATCTTAATTAAGTTAATAATATAAAAACCAATTTGATATCATCTTTGCACTGTGATTCTTTTCTGACTAGACAACCAACTTCTAACCTTACCAATTATAAATCTTCGTAACACTCTACATGAAAGAGGCTAAAAACAAGTATTTGTGCAAATTACTCCACATGCACAGAATATTTTTTTCCAGTTCAGTAGAAGTGAAACTTTTAGCTGAAAGCTAGGTGTAGAGTTCCAGGCGCCTGCCTGCATCTGCATAATGTGAAAATGATGGGAGACTCCAAGACTTTAGAGCTGACAAGGACTTTCTCTAATATTATTATTTCCAATGTCCATAAACCATGACCTGTTCAAAAGATTTTGGATTTTGTGCTACAAAGAACCCTGAGAATTCTGATTGCAAACTCAGAGACAATCCATTCAGAAGGCCTAGAGTTGTATCAAGCTTACCCTTTCATTTTTAAGTAGGTCTCATTATTTGCATTTTAAGGAAGTTACAAACGTTAGAGAACTGGAAGAAATTTGAAAGCTCTAGGGAGAATTCTTCTTGACTAGAAAGCTGATGGAGAAGACAAAGATAAAGCACACCTTTGAAATGATACTCCGGCAACCAAAGTCAACTCCTATCGGCCTGTCTTTTTCCCTCTCACGTTTGATATCTTTGATATCACGTTTGATTTGATATGATATATGAATGCTATCAATCAATGTTCACCAAAGTCATTTGAATTTTCCATTGAGTTACCTTATTGACCACAGGTATAATTTAGCAATAAATACAAGGTCTCAAGACAGCTCAACCCTGGACTCTATGGAAAATCCAATTAAACTGTGCTTTTTGATATGTTAACAAAATGACACTAAACTTAATTGATTATGCATTGCATTGTAAACCGTGATGAAAAAGAAACATTGAAAAATCTGTATCTTCTATATTGAAGTTTCCTAACACTTTTCCTTTTTGTATGTAAATTAATATGGATACTACCTAGCCGTACACATACAGTACTAGTTTCTTGTCTAAATGCTAAGAATTAAGTCATTATAAAGTTCTTTGAAAATATGTATCTATTGTATACATATTCTTTTGTAGAGATGTATTATAAACATGCAATTGGCTTGAATTGCATTCTATACCATTTTAAGAAAACAGTTACAGTTTGACAAATGTATTTATTAGTTTTCTAATTAATCTCCATATTCCAACAAACTGATTATTCTTATTCAGCATATGAAGCACTTGCTGAAGACACGTTAACAATTTAGATTACATGTTGCTAATTCTATTCTGAAAAGTGTTTTGTATACTGAATTTATCATTTAAAAATACAAATAGTGACATAAATGTGATGGAACCCAACAGACATTCTATCACTGAACAACACAACATGGCCAGCAGCCATATCACCCTGCAACTCACAACTGGCAACCCACTGAAGCTAAGCGGGTGTGAGCCTGGTCAGTACCTGGATGGGAGACCTCCTGGGAAAAACTAAGGTTGTTGCTGGAAGAGGTGTTAGTGGGGCCAGCAGGGGGCGCTCACCCTGCAGTCCATGTGGGTCCTAATGCCCCAGTATAGTGACGGGGACACTATACTGTAAACAGGCGCTGTCCTTCAGATGAGACATAAAACCGAGGTCCTGACTCTCTGTGGTCATTAAAAATCCCAGGGCGTCTCTCGAAAAGAGTAGGGGTGTAACTGGCCAAATTTCCCATCGGCCCTTACCAATCATGGCCTCCTAATAATCCCCCTCTATGAATTGGCTACATTACTCTGCTCTCCTCCCCACTGATAGCTGATGTGTGGTGAGCGTTCTGGCACACTATGGCTGCCGTCGCATCATCCAGGTGGATGCTGCAGATTGGTGGTGGTGGAGGGGAGTCCCCATTACCTGTAAAGCGCTTTGAGTAGAGTGTTCAGAAAAGCGCTATATAAGTGTAAGCAATTATTATTATTATTAACACTCCTAACCTCACGTTATCAACAAGAACAATAAATGATTAGGTTCACATCTCCAAGATGATCCGAAATCTTGTGAAATTACTTTAGTTGAGCTAAGAGAGAAATATAGAGAGGCCAGACAGTACAAGCCCAGAATGGAAATTAGCCAGAGACTGAGGTTAACACGCCAACTCTTTCAGAACGTGCTACAGGATTTTGGATGACCATTTAGTGAGGACTTTGGTTTAACATCTCATCCAAAAGACAACGTCCTACTGAACAGTGTCCTTGTTCAGCATAGTGGGGCAAAGATCGACTGAGGAAGAGTGTCACCTACTGGTCCATGAACATAATTTGCAGCAGTAACTGGATTTTAACTGGAGGTTTCTCACCACAGTACTGTCCAGTACCAGGATTGCTTAGTAAACTATTTAACAGCTGTATTATCCATTTATAAAGTGTAATTTTACAATTATTTTCCATAAACTAAAACATGACTGAGGTTACTAGCTATGTAGAAAGAATTACAAGAGGTGGCAATTTCTTTTCATTCTAATACTGTTAAGATACTGGATATCATGCAGAAAAGGGGATTCTTAACTCTGAAATGGGTTGACTTAGTAATTAGCTTTAGTTTAAGGAGGATTTACATTGAATTCTGACATTTTATAAAGAGAAAGGTTTCAAACATGGCCCTTTGGTGAAAGGCAGAGATCTAAATTTATTGTACCTAAGGTACAGCTATGGAAGGATGAGAGAAGCTTATGTTTTTCCATCACTTAGATGCATTTCAGGTAAAAATAAGAGGAAAAATGTTATATTTCATATCACTCAGCTCATTTTTTTTGGTGTACTTGGAATCACATTTGTGTGCATCCTGCTCGTATGGGACATGACAATAAAATGAAAAATGGGCACAGATGGAGAAATGTGTTTCAAAACCCTCTTGGTACAACCCTGTCTGGCATGTGAAGCAGAAGCATGGTGTCAGGTTCCAGCTGGGATAAAGACATGCCAATAGTCAGGAGGATCAATAGGCAACGATTCACTGCACTCATTCTCTAGGCAGAATGCACACAGCATCTCACCCAATTAAATTACTTATTGTGGCAGGTCTATCTCCCAGTAAGTTTGCAGGGAACACAAATATTCCTATGTTGTTTACATGAGTATCCAGGTAATAATTTACTGGAAAAAAATAATGGCATTTGCTCTTTTTTCCTTTCCATTCTTCCAAATGGTCATTGCTTGGATGTGACAAGAATTAGAATGCCTCTTGTGTGTGAATTACCATATTACTATGATGCATTCTATAAACATTAGAAAATAATTATAATTAATATTCTATTGATGACTTCCACAGAAAAAAGTCCCCAGAGGCACTTTCTACTTAGGATCCCTTCAGGAAAAAAAAACAGATTTAATACATTAAGGAATAGATTAACAATGGCTTAAGATGATAAGGACATATTTGTACAGAATGAAATGTCTTAGGATACATTTGAAAATATAATATGACATACATTGTTTTCACAACATACAAACCAATCTTAATAAAGTAAACAAAAGAAAAGTACGACCTCTATTATCAGGTCTTGTTTTTTTTGTATTGTATCCACACCACCCAGCTAAGGGGTCCTTGGCTCACCCTGCTTCACTGAATCCCAGCAGCATACAGCGAGTTTAGTGTCACAATTCCCAAAAGCAATTAACAAAACGCAGATTCTGAGCTAACCTGGATGTTCTGTTCTGAGAACTGGGAACAGCAGAAAGGCAGCTAAACGCACATTTCCTTTATTGTCTGAGTTCATACTGAGTTTATTTTCTGCTTAAAACATAATTATCAAAGATCTCATTCTTCAAATTTCCTTTTTCCTCCTGCGTTGCTGACATTTGAACAATTTGTGTTCCTATCCTTTAAACATTGTAAAGCCCGAGACATTTCTGCTGAAACCCAGACTTTATGTGCTACTGGTTCTGTTGCACTAAGAAAAACAGGGAAATGCTCCATAAAAACTGCAGATTTATGGTGCTGAACATATTCATTATTTTATGAACCACTTGCATATAAATCTCATGCAGTACAACCATTCATTGTTTTTTGACAGTTAAAGGGGTAGAAATTTAGTGAATTGGGTAAGATTTAATTTTGTTAAACTAAAAAAGTACTCCATTTTTTAATTTAACAACTTTGTTCCTTAATATACGGATTAAGAATTTTCTTGAAGCCTTCATTTTTTGTATAAAGAGGCGCTGTCTTTAGAACATAAGACAGTTCTAGGAGAGGAAACGTAAACCATAAAACAGGAACACGAACAGCAGCTCACTGCACCTTACAGATAAAAAAGGGATGCATGTAAATATTCACAACAAATTAAAGCAAGAGGATTTTTTTTAAAAAGGCATTAATCAAAGCAAATAAATTACATCCAAACACAGTGTTTTTGTGCTTTTGTTTTATAAATCTAACAGCCAAAAGCAGAAAACACGGTGAGAATGTCACTTGTTAGTGCTGGGTTGGACGGAATGTGAAAACCACGTGGGTCATTACAAAACAAAAGGAAAATTGTAACAAGCTGTACAGCAATCTTTCAGGAAATACAGCGTCTTACACTCACCGTGCAGTGGCTGTGTTGCTGCTGCAGGGTGGGGACATCTCCACCTGTTGGCATTTGCTTTGTGAGCTCTTCGTCTTTGAGAGTGAGCCATCTCCACAGTTCTTCCAGCAGCGTGAGCAGTCTGGTCCATTTCTCCGCACTGGCCTCCAGATGAGCCCTGCACCAGACAGTCACATGCACCTAATCATACATCTGGTTACTTTAAATCAAGAAGGAATCCAAGCAAAAAGTGAATATTTTAATGTCTCAGCTCTTCCTTAAACATAAAACAAGCATCAAAGCCATGATATGTTTCTGAAGTGCTGACAATACCATTCTAATCTGCGGCATCAAATTCTAAATTCAGCAATATTTGCTGTTAGTTGGAACTTTGTTAACCCATTTGTTTTCAATTTTTTCTTAGACATGCAAGTACACAAAGTTCAGTCTATTGAGTACAATGTTAAACATCCCATTTAAATTTCTGGAAAAAAGCAAGGGGAACTTGCTTACAGTTTTATACAGAAATATACAGTTTTGTGACCAACAGGAATATACAGGGACTCCACCATAAGAGCTAAACAAATAACAAGGACCTGGAATTGCCATAAAACGAAAACATCCTTGCAGCTTAACATTATTCTTTTGAGTTTAATATATCTCACAATTTTGTGATATATTTTAAACTCATCTGACTATCGTATTATAACTCTAAAACACTGAACGAACCGTAGAAAATCATGTCAGATTAAAATTAATGTGACAATTACTTGGAAAAACAAATAATTTCAAATTACAAAGTCATTCATCTTAAAATAACTTCCTCTCCAAAACAGGAGAAGCCTAAATATAGATTTAAAGGAACAAATTAAATAAAAACAATGTAGATTTTTTTAACGCTACCTGTGAAAATAATCATTAGTGTAAAAAATAATAAGAGAAAATAAATAATAATAATAAATTAAATATATTCTAAACAAATATAATCTAAAATAATCCGTTTTGAAAACAGACCAAAACAGTAAGAGTCCACCAAAAAATGTTTCCCACGAGCTGGGCATTTTCTGCATTTCACTGAGTGTATTTGAATCTAGTGATGATGAGACTTCTAAAAGCACTTAGTACGAAGAGGTCTGTGCGACCATCACACGGCATCTAAGAAAGCGGTTTCCTGTGTTCACTGGCCAGTGTGCAATCCCATCCATCCTAGCTGAATCTACCACAGGGGTCGAAAATGAGAATGGCCTTCCATGACCTTTTGGTTTGGACCCAAACTTATGCAGGATACTCTGAGCTACAGAGCGCTGAAAGTGAAGAAGGTCAATAATACTGTTTATAAGATCCCTGTAGAGCATCCAGCTATTCACCACTGCAGAATTTAGGGACCAGGAGAACATGGGCCACCACCACTGCTTGGGCCATATTGAGATTTGGTAACAGGAGACCTGTAGATCCTAGAGATCAACACCTCCCATATGCTGGTTATAGGTCTGGATGCTTGCTGGATGCTGGAGGTGGTCGTATGCTCTCTGTTCCTTATTCCAACGTCTTACAAGTACTTCTGTATACTTTCTCTCAATATCAGTGGCCACGGTAACACTGTTGTCACTCCATCTTACAAGGAGTTTCTCTTTTTGTGTCAGTATGTATGCTGATCCTCTTGGCATTTTTTCAAAATCTTTCAAAGGTTTGAAGGGAGCACTGTACAAGCGCTTCTGCCACATTGTGCCAGTACACCCATATCCACGTTTTGTCATCTCATCTATAAGGGACAGTGATGTGAAGAGGTTGTCATGTGAGAGTTTCCAACCTGGTGGAACACCAGCCTGTTCAGCTAAACCCAGAACTACACTGGGTCCCTGACCTAATCCAGTCTCTGGAAGGAGGGTATAGGCTCCAGCATACGGCTCCATATGGTAACCAGTGTATGAGGCAAGACTCCAGAGTTTGAATATATAATGGAAGGATTTCCCTTTGATGAATAGTTTGTATCCATTACGACATAGTAAGGGATCATACTTTCATCAACAGAAAGCCATTCACTGAATGGCCAGATCTTGTAGGAATTGTTAAGCTCTGTGAAAATTGGCCTGACTTTGTAGAATGGGTAATCAGTGGCCATGGTGTCATCAACTAAATGGATAGAAGACAATCTAATCAAAGCGATTTCTACATATGGCATTACATATGCTTACATTTTGGACATCATCGTCATCTGACCACAGCGTGTCTTCATGGTACTATGTTGTAACCAGAGGTAAGAAGAACTCCATAAAAGCTAAGATGCTCATTCATATTTAAATTGAGTGGCTTTCCCTTTTTTTGGACAGAGTATAGGTTAGACATTTCAATTCTCAAGAACAGAGGGTAGAGCTTTAGGAAAACATCGGCAGGGTCTGGTTTCATCTGTTTCAGACACTGTGCAGCTGTCGGCTCATACTGGACATAACTAGGGAGGTTGCTGTTCACTGGCATTTTGTATTTTTTTAAAGACTCTGTCTTAATCTTCACATTCTGAAGAGCATCTTCCTGTTCTTTGGTTTGTAATGCATCCTTTCTACTGCCATTTATAAGAGTAGCCTTTTTTCCCGAGCCTTTGGTCAGTGGGGGCATTGTCTCTGCTGTGATATTGCTGATGAGGCTGCATCTTCTGTTAGGGCCTCATCATCCTCCATGTCAAACATTAAAGCATTTGAATTCAGAATTCTTGCTGGCAGGTGAGCTGTGTCACCAGTGTAGTCCATATCAGATCCATCACTATCACAATCACATTTTTAGAGCAGATGTTTCAGACTGGGGAATAACTGCAATATTACAAACAGCTGACTGGGGCTCACTGAGGTCAAGCATGTCAAGTACTTGACTCAAGGTCAGTCTAACAAAGAGAGGGGAAAAAAATCCATAAAATACTCAATAAAACTACTTTCCCTACATTATACTAGTGGTCACAATTGTTGCCGCCAAGATGTTTGACCAAATAGCAAAAAACAAACAATTTACAAGCTAAATAATGCTATATTTTAATAAAGGACACTTTAAATGTTGAATGTAAATAATTGTGAAGAGATAATCAAATAATAAGCAGAACCTACCCTTTTTTGTGCAGCTCTGATGCTGCCATCTTCTCTTGATTGCGCAACCCGGAATTAAATGCATGTGGTCACATGACTATTTTGACCAATCACTTGAAAGCTATCCAAAATTGTCAAGAAAATCACAAAAGTGATTGTTTTTAAATAATGAACTACCTTACAAAAACTATATGGTTTACTACTTGTACCCTAAAGATGACAGAAAATTACTGTAGTCGAAATTGTGACCTGTATTCAGTGTAATCTGATCTAATTAGAATCCTGCAGCAGTACCTGGAAGGAAGACTCCAAGGAAAACCATGGATTTGTTTTAAGTGTTGCAAGTAACACTCTCTTCTTGGTCAAGAAGGTTCCAAACTAATGCTCTGGTTTGATGATGGGGAAACTGCGCTTTAGGAAGTATCATCCTTCAGATGAGATGTTAAACTGAAGTCCAAACTATCTAATCACTAAAAATCCCAAGAAACTCTTTATAAGGGGAGGGGTATGAACCTCAGTGCACTGACTAAATTTTGCCTTGGGCTTCCGCAATCTGGTTATCCTCAGGTTCAACTGGTAATTCAACTGGTAAAGCCTTTTCTCGCTTCTCTGCCTGATCTCTTCGCAGGGCTTGCTGACATATCACCTCAGGTGGGAGCTGTAATTCAGTGCTGGAGGTATGAAAGTATTTTGTAATGTTACAGTAAATGGAATTTTTTTTTAAATTCAGTAACCCCTTCATCGTTGTATTATCATTTGCAAAATAATAAGCAATAGTAATACAAAGGATTCAACTACTTATCTATACAAACAAAAAACAAAAAATCAACACAAAAAAACATACCTATTTTCTAGATTAGTAGATCATTAGCTTAAAGCATTATGCTTATGTAACTACAATAAAAGTAATTATATATTGAGTGCAAAAGGGTTAAATGGATAAGATCAAAGGTATGTGGATATTAGTTGATCAGGCTCAGAAACTGCACATTTTGCATACGGGTATTACAAAATTTGGAGAGATGGGGTTAACAACCCCTTTCAGCAGCTCCCATTTATTCTAATTATGCAATATAATGGGCACTAGACAACAAATCCTAAAAATATAACAGGAGCTGTACTCTATAATTATAATTGCATGGGAATTTGTATACAATGGTGTCTATGTAAGAAAAACTAAGCTAATGTAATTAAATGCATCTAGGGGAAACATTTATTTACCAAGACAAAATTTCAAACTGAAAAATATTATTACAATATGGTAAAACACGCTCTAATTTTTGCGTCTTTAAGCCCTATGTGTTGTGACCAATGGGTTCGTTTATTTTTTATTGTGGCGTCTCACTTCAATTGTCTGCCCATCAGTTTGGCTGTCCTCACTGGGAAGGATTTCGTACTGGGAGGTCATCTGGAGGTCAGTGGGCACCTGTAGAACAGGAAGTTCCCAGTGTTCACTGTAGGTTTACCTGATGTTGGCAGACTTTGCCTTCAGTTCAGTCCAACGCTGGTTCATGTCATCCAGTCGCTGCTGCAGAAACACAGCCTCCTCGGAGCTGCCCAGCGCCCTGGCCATTTTCTGTCTGTTGCCATCAATGCTCTTGAAGATGTCATTGTGAGCGTCAATCTCAGCTTGAATATCCTGAGAGGAAAAAGGATATCAGATCTTAGCACAAAAGGAAGCAGATGTAAGCAAATAAAAGGTTATTAAATTTAAAAAAAAGGTTTAATGCCTTTAAACCTATACATGAACATTCCTTCATGGCCATTAAATAGACATCTGTATGCATTTCTTTCACCTGTGCTTATAGATGGGACATTTTTTGAGGGGCAGCATGGTAGCACAGTGGTTAGAATTGCTGCCTTACAGCACTTGGGTTCAATTCTGGACCTGGGGTGCTATCTGCTTGGAGTCTATATATTCTCCCTGTGTTAGTGTGGGTTTCCTCTAGGTATTCCGGTTTCCTCCCAAAGTCCAAAAATGCACAGGTAGGTTAATTGGATTCTGGGAAAATCGACTCTGGTGCGTGTGTGTTTGTGTCTGTGTGTGCCGTGGACTGGTGTCCCATCTGGGGTATATCCTGCCTTGCTCCTGTTCTTTCTGGGATAGTCTCCTGCTCCCCCATGACCCTGTTTTGTTCAAAGCATTTGTAAAAGATGGATGGACACCTTAGTCACAAAACATTTTCTAAAGCATACTGGGATCTTTAGCCTTAGTCTGGGAAGAGTTTCTCAGAAAGTTTGTAAGAATGCAGCTAACTCATGTTTCTCAAGAGGTGCAGCACATGATACAAGAGACCTAGTTAAATCATTGAAACCTAGCTCTGAAAGGCTGCTGACAGAAGAAGGGAAAAAGTCTCCTGTCAAGCAGTTTATTTATAGTACCAAATTGTTCATAATTTGTGATACTTATCTGTCTCCCAGGAGCTCACTACTTAAAATGGACAAAAATATATATAACCTGTCACTGTGATTGTCAGGTTCATTAAAAATGTTTTAGTGAATACATAAACTGAAAGACAAAACATGCGCGAACCCTGAGGTACAGAATGAATAAGCGCTAAAGATTGTGTTATGTGCCTACAGTATTTAAAGCTACTGTACAGGGTTTTAGTAATAATCAGAAATTTTAACTGAAGAAATTTCAGAAACACAAAAATGATCTTTATGTTCAGATAAAACCCACACAGTTCTCCAAAGCTAGTTTAGATGCAAAATGCAAAAGTGAGATTGAAGACCGAAGAAGAGAAACTCATGGAGGAAAAACACTTGTTTCCACATGGAGACACACCCAGCCTCCACATGGAAAAAGGGCCAACCTTTCCCCCCACTGCAGCAAGCAGCCAGAGAGCAGGATTCATTTCAAGAGCAGATCTTCCAAAGGTACACACTCAGCCCAGGTACAAGTGTTGGGAGAGCAGAGTTTCATGCAGTGGAAAGCGACCAGAAGAACAGACCCTCCTTAGAAACTTGGCACTGGCAGAGAGTGTGTGTGAGGGGGGAAATTAAACTGGGCCTCTTCCAGTTCATTCAGAAAGTGCTTTGTTAAACACCACCCCCTCCTGGAAAAATAATTTCATAGGAAAGCCTATGTCCTACACTGTAGTGAAAACTGGCAGATGTGTAGGTATTCTTTTAATTACGTCATATAATTCTTAACAATTTACTTACAAAAAACAGTCTGCTTCTTCTAAGATTTGCTCAACTGGGCAGCGTATTACGACAAAGCTGTCGTATTGTCGTAATACGACAGAATTACGACAAAAAGTGAGAGTTTTCTATTCAACTTCTAGCACTATGCTTAGCTGTATTTTAATCTTCTTAAAATCCAACTTTTTTTTAGAAAGACTTATACTGTATCGCTTTGTAAACTTACAGTAAAAATTTATCCAATTCACTTTTTAAAAGTAATGAATCTGACAATCTCATCTATTGTCCCTTTGCGATTTATTATCTGGAAAATTCTACAGGAGGCTAAACATGTGTCTGCAATTAACTACTGAGTGGTTCAAGTTATGTTTC
Source organism: Atractosteus spatula (assembly GCF_055471065.1). NCBI lineage: Eukaryota > Metazoa > Chordata > Actinopteri > Semionotiformes > Lepisosteidae > Atractosteus > Atractosteus spatula. The sequence goes on from NC_142707.1 coordinate 29,463,010, forward strand.
AGCCACATCTGCTACTGTGAGAAGCTGTACTCCTGCTGCTATAGTGAAATAAAACAAAAACAAATTAATAACAAAGTACATTGTCCCTAATCTAATGTTTATTGATAAAATATACACTTAAGTACTGTCATTTACTGTTTTATGCTTGTCAGTGCAGATAAAGTACATAACTCAGTACTACTCCTATTACTACAAAAGTACTACCATTTATAAGAGATACAATATTTACAGAAACCAATATTTTACTTAAAGTATACTTTCAACAATGCCTTTTCATTCTTATTTTATCTACAATTATAGAAATACTGCATGACCTTCCACCATAGAATACATACTGTTTTTACATGAGAAAAATACGTGGTACGTGGTCAAATCTAAATCTATAGCATTTACTTTCTTTCAAGAAACAGAAGTCTGTTCAATTAAGATTTCTTTTAACCTTAAGTATCAACACTCACATAAATTAAAGCCATTAAAGCCATCTTTTTTCATGCTCATCAGATACAAAATAAAAATTAAAACCCATAATTACAAGGAAATATGGGATATAGTAAAAAACACTTTTTATATAAATGCAAAAGTAGCTAAATTCATTAATTATCTGGCTTCTAAATTAGAGTGGATATTATCCCTTGCCCAGGAAGACTTAGACAATACTGAGCTGAAAAAACAATCGGACATTTTGCATTAGTATGTTTCTTAACCTTAAAAGAACTAGCTTAAGGTTTGTAAGCAATGAAGAGAGGTTTGTACCTTCTTCAAATGAGTACAACAACAGACCCAGAACCTTGTTTTAACAATCTTTTTGAGCAAAAGCTGTTTCTGTAAAACTTTAGGGAAGAAATATATTTCTGCAGTCTCTTCTGGCAGAAGGACACTGTTTTTCTAGGTATCCTCAGACATCTTTCTAAAATTCACATTATAGAAAAAACAGCACAACTCGAGTAAGGAAAAAATCTTTAAAATGGGATTAATTTTAAATTAAGCAAATATGTACAGTTTCAAAGTATTATTTTTGAATTATAAAACCAAGATGGGATGTAAGTAAGTATAGACATATGCTCAGATGCAATGATACCAGCAAATAAAACTAAGAGAGCAAATACAGTACATCTGGAGAAAACAGGGGAACTCTTACCAGTAGTACACAACTTTCCACTTTTCCAATAATAGAACTGTCTAGTGACATTCAATTTAAAAGTAATAAGCAGGGCTTTATAATTTTAAGATTTTAAAGATATGTGTGGGAAATATTCTTCTCAAAATATTTCTCCATTTCAATCACAAAAAGAAATGGAAAGTTGACGTAAAACATTCTTGGTGACAAGTGTAGTAATGCAGATAAGAGTTCTGAGACCTCCAGAGCAGCACTACTGTGAATAATTCAAAATCATCAGTGAGGAAGAAGAAAACAAAAAATAAACTTTTAAAGATGCTATAATTATGGAAGTTCTGACAGACCTCATGTAACACCATGCTGCCTCACTGCTGCAAGCTCGTTCTCCTATCATTCACACTCACATCAAGAAACCTCAAAAACGACTTGACTTTCTCTTAAATTTAGTCTGCTATTTTACAGCAAATTAAAATATATACAGTATATATAATCACATACCAACAGGGCAGTTGAAAATACTCATTTTTCAAAAATTCTTATTTAAAAAATATCTTAGTTCCATCAGGAGCACAGCAGTAAGCATTTATCGTAATGTAGACTGTCTCACATCAGATGCTTTAGGAATTAAAACAGTATGAGCAGTGAAGGAGTTAATCTAGCACAACATAAATATACTGCAAAAGGCAATTTAATGCATTTTATAATGTAATAAAATTTTGATCTATTTCATGATTTAAAGTTTTTTTATTTTTAATAACACCACTGCCATAAATTAGTTTTAGCTTAAAAGTGGCATTTCAAAATGATAAGAATAAGAACCTTAATAAAAATATAAATAATGCACATAACAGACAAGGAGAGCTGACCTTTCTGCATGTGACAATCTGCAATCTACAATTGAGTTGAACAAAGCCAGAAATCTAAACGACTTTTTATTTCAATATAATACTGCTTAATATATTTCAGAACAAACTATAAATTCATTCTGTCCACTTTAAAGTAACAGTGGAGTTATATTTAGTTGTCTACAATTCTTACTACAGGCACAAATGTAGTTAAAAACGGGATTTTCTCTTCATTCAAGTATACCTGTTCAAATTTCCTTAGCAACTCCTGCAAGCTGAAGTGCAAGCCAATCATTGTTGGGGACTGGACTCCTCTACAGACTACATCTTTGAGTTAGAGATGCTCCATTCTCGGCCAAGTGTTCTCCACTTTAAAGCATGTCCTCCCTCGTGTCCAGAGCAGACATCTTCCATCAGCACCACAGTTGTGTTTTCGCCTGACCCGGCTGCATAGTAACAGCATCTTTTCATTTTTGTACAAAATGTCAGCTTCCCAAAATGCTACAGGCTAAAGAAAAGTCCTTGAGCCAAGAGCTGGTGTGCGGTTAACCCGGTGACATCTTGCTCTCCGTACCGTCAGCAAGCTCAGGATCCTGTCTCCTTCACCTCTCTAATGACCTGCAGACTCAAGCGCTCGCAAAATATTTACTCCTGGGCCTCAGCTCCAGCGTTTGTTCTCAATTACATGTACAAAAAGACCTCTGTCCAGGCAACAGAGTTTGGGGAGGGGGGGTGGGGGAGTGGGGGACGAAGAGCACATGGTTCAAGTTCACTCAGCATTCACAGAAAGAAAACAGTATCCCATGAAGGAGTCCTTCAGGGGGGAAAAAAACTTAAAAAAAAGCTAACACTCCAAGGTGTGTAACTCCAACAGAAGTGAACGCTTGAGACCGAGAAGAACGCGAGAGATCACACAGGAGCTGGATGAGAATCCCGGTCCAGGTGCCCACAGGCACGTGCTGCTGCAGTGAAAGCTGAAGCTGACATTTGCAGGAATGACCCGGGGAAGCTCCGTTTCCAGTGTGTCGGCCCGCATATCACTTCCATCATTGTCAGATATCCTCAGTGTCCATGCTGATTAGAAACTGTTGCTTTCTGCTGGTTCACCGTTGCATCAGGGTATATGTGCTGTAATCCTTCTATTTCCAGCAGCTGTTTATTATTTTAATCAGCATCCTCCCTCACCCCTCCTCTACCCCAGCTCACGAACCAAGCACACTCCCACTTCCTGAGGCCTCTCTCTTGGCACAACTTCAGTCCGCCCAAAGAAGAAGAAACAAAAGTGCAAGGCCAGGCTCCAAGCTTATTGTCAAAGGTAGATTAAAATGTTGGGTCTGTTCAACTATGAAAAGCTTTTCAATCATAGAAAAGTGTTCACTTAAATACAAAAAAGCTAAGGTGAGTAAAAAACAATTCCATGGAAAGTGATCTTTCTTCTATTTCCATTTACTGTATTTAACTCAATAATCATTGGTTTTTTTTCTGATGGTGACACACACAGCAGTACAACAACCATAGGTCTATAAGTATCCAATCTTTTGATTTTCTAAACATTTTCCACACCTCTGTACCTGAAATGAATGTACTCAAGCTACAAAGTGCCTTTTGGGATTATTTTAACTTTGAAAGGATTCTTGAGAAAAAAAAAAACATAACATACACCAACCATCTAAAGCAGTAATGTGTGTCATCAATTGAAATGAAAACCTAATTTTGCCAATGAAAAAAATGATTGCCATAAGCAATAAAACAATATAGACTGAGTTTAGAAAAACACTTACACTTATTCCTTTAGAGGTATATTGGCACTTGTAACAAAGGCAAAAAATAATACTAAATTAGTTTTGATGGCAATGTCAACACTTGCCACAGTTTTTATGAACTTATTATGATTCTAATAAACACCAAATCAGTGTGACAGAAAATATCAGCAAAGCACTCCATCTGTTAAACAGAAAAACAAATCCCATTTGCCCAACGCATGAGAAACTGACAGCTTTATAGCAAAATATTACCAAGGCGCGGCACACTGTCACAAACGGGATAAGGTAGCTTAATGACCTTTCTGGTGATTGATCAAAATCGTGCAAACAGCCCACTTCCAAAAACATAATAAATAGATTACCTTTAAAGGTTTCAGGAGTGGGAATTAAAAGCTGTAAATCTTTCATTGCTTGGTTAGTAAAAATTAAAATAAAACAGGAGAGAGCACAAGCATCGAAAAGGTTAATCAGTAAAAAGAATCAAGGAAAGATAAAATTCTTAAACTTAAAGTAAGATTGCTACCTACAGTATGATGTAGCGGGAATTTATGATGACATAATTAAATTGACGGCTTCAATAAACAGTTGTAAGCAAACAGTAGAAAGTCACTGCAAAAACACAGGTAAAGTACTGCCTTCCTGAAGAAGTGTATTACCTTGAAATGCAATCTGCAAGGTCACCTATAAAATGTTTTCTTTTTGTTAAAGACATTTTTATTGTCCACCAAAAAGAGTCTGCCATTACAAGAGAAATTTCTTGATCATTTAAAGCTGTGCTGAAAAAGTCAGAAGTTATGTTAGGTTTGGTGCCACTAAGAGGATTATGTTATTATTCTGAACTAAGAATGTACTGTGTTTTGCCTCTAGCTCTGAAGAAGTCAGTCTGTGAGCAGTTCTGGCTAAAGCATTTACACTACATTTATCTGTAATCCATCCTATGGATAAGAGAACTAAAGAACAGCAATTCAATAGGTGACTCTGATCTCAAAGTCGAAATTCAGAAAACTAAAGAACCTGGAAAATCAGAAGCTTAAAGCTTAAGTGTGAGCACCTGCAAGCTAGAACGTTGATAAGGAACAAATGGTAAAACTGCAAATCGAATTCCATCTTATAGCCTATGTCAAGCTTGAGGAGGCTCTGCTTTCCTTTGGTGAATCCAATGATCATTCAAAAAGTTTAAACTCTGTGAATTTTCACTCAAAAAATCTTTCTAAAGAAACACATCTGAGCGGACATCCAGGTTATAGACACACAAATGTAAGCTGTCTGAAACTGATCTAGCCCAATGAACTCATTTCATCAAATGTCCTTTAAGGACTAAATTAAGACGCTCACCGATTATGCAATGTACTCAGTAACAGTGGGGTTACATCTGAAATCTAATATTTGGAATATAAATTCCTAAGTAGTGAGTGTTATATACAGTACATATATTGGGATCTACTTAATGTTAATCTAATGAATGTTAGAAGAAGAGGTCAAAAGTATGAGGACAAACATACCGAAAAAAATAATTCACATGACAATGTATTTACCATCTTGAAATAAAATACATTAGGTGTTGCTTAGCTGATAATTTATGGTAAAATCCAAACTTCTTAACCACAACAGCACATACACTAGGCATTTTGTTAGGCACCTTTAGCTGTTTATCAGGGACTATTTTTCCATGCATCTCCAAGAGCTTTCATCCTAATTTTTCACTCTCCTGAAAAGACTACTCCACAACATTCCAATGCGGATAAGATCAATATCAAAAACCGTTTTGCATCCACAGTGCCATCTACACTTAATCTGGTTCTGTGTTTAAAGTCACTGTTGAAAAACAAGCCTTTTACACACAAATCAGTTTCCAAGGTTGAAGGAAGAACTAATGAAAGCAAATTAAATTCTGAAAACAGGCATTGATGATGACTATCAGTTATGCCCAAACATATTTCCACACTTAAATGTAAACAAACCTCATGCTTCAATGTCTGAAAGAAAGCATAAAATGCAGTCACTACCTTCTGCATATATTATATAGGTTTCATTGCACTGTACTAATTAAATGTCTAGGCTAATTCACTATAAACACTGAAAAATTTTAAAATTATATTTTTCAGGAAAATTACAAATGTTTAAGTCTATTATCTGGACATATTACAGTCAACATCTGTTTCAAAAGAAGATGAAACGAATGCATTAGAAATTCTATACTGCTGATCAAAGCCATCGATGCTTTATGGAAACTAATTTTGTAAAATACTGATTATAAGTCAATGTAACAACTTTTTGTTTTGGACTGATCAATTCTGAATCATTCTGCATATATAATTGTAAGATATGCAATAAAAGAAAAAAAATAATGAAGGTTACACTTTCATCTTCCAAAAAAAGCCTTTAGGCCTTGTGTTTCTGAGGTCACAGTACATTAAGAGTAGAGTGATAGATTTGCTAAATTTACATAGTTCATTGCTCATATAACATTAGACCTGATTCTGTGATTTGTAAAAGGAAATAAAAAAACAATTTGCCTACTGCTCATATTTAAATGTACTTTTAAACAGAAAAATAAGTGTAATATAGAGTTAGAATGTTATAAATTCCATTATGGAATAGGAAATTTGTTTCCCCAAGTTCTAAAATAACAAACAGAACTTCAACTCATATAATAAATGTCACCATAGAATACTGGAGTTTTGCTTTAGTCCGTTTCTGTTCACATTATAAAGGAGATCCACAAAATGATTATTTTTTTGCAATACCTAGTCATATTGTTAGTTACAGTTAAATGGGGTATATATTGTAACAATCAGCACAATGATATATTGTTGAAGCAAACTGAGCTAACACTGTTTTGTTCATGTATTCTCCTACAGTCTGGAATGCACTTTAAAAATGAACCCAGTAATGAAACATTCAGGAAACTTTAAATATTTTCTATATACTATATGCATTTGATCTTCAGACTCCAATCCCACATAAAAAAATCCAAAAAAGCCCCAAAACCTTCTGAATAGAAGATGAAATTTTAATCAAACATTACACCAATTTTAAAATTGCTGTATTAGGATGTTCTTCAGAAGTGCAGAATGTGAGAATCTTTAATAATGCATTATTATTTTTGCATTAGTTTTTTATTCATTCATGAAATGCATGAAGTTTATAGCATCTTAAAAGAAGACACAGAGCTTTTTCTCCATAAGAAAAATGAATATTAGTACCAAAGTTGACTATACACTCTACAGTACATACAGCAGAGATGAAGATAAAATAGAATTTCTTGAAACAGTAACAAACTACAATCTGCACATTTTACATATCAACTTTTCATGCCTTGAAGCAGTCAATACGGTAAAAAAATGTAAGAAAAAAAGTAATACATTTGAGCAAGACTTATGAACCTAACTTTATTTCAAATAAACACAACCAATACTGCTATATTTTTTTGTTTCACTTTACAATAACACAACTTATACACACCCAAGAGACCAGAAAAATTTTGGATTAATGTACAAATTAGGTATACAGTATATTGCTATGTTTCTAAAATGATAGCACCGTATCATTGAATATTCCAAATATTCCAAAGGGCTTGGGATAACCATTCTAAAATCATGGCTGTCAAGATGTTTATGTAATTTACATATCCTTTTTATCAAAATTTGAATCTGTTAGCCATCAAGAACCAGAGTTGAACAGATCACCTGATACATCAGTAACACTATTCCCAATCTTTAGAAATGGGTCTTCAGCAACTAACTTCAGAATCTTTACAACTCTTCAGAATCTTTAGAAACTAACCGGACTGGGGCTTTACCAGGGGTGGAGATTCCTGTTCCATGATATTTAAGTTCAACACACACTCTAAGCAATGGGAGAATGATGTAATGATGGCAATGAAAGGAATGTTTACACTTCTGGAAACTTTCTGGATACAGTTGATTCTAGAATGTTTATTCTTGTCTAAACATCTCCTTTACACATTTGCTAAAGCAATGGGAGAATGATGTAATGCTGGCAATGAAAGGAATGTTTACACTTCTGGAAACTTTCTGGATACAGTTGATTCTAGAATGTTTATTCTTGTCTAAACAGCAGACTATGCAAATGTGTAAAGGAGATGCAAAAAAGGGAGATATTTATGTCCGTCTTCATATGGTTATAAGACATGTACTGTAACTGTGATGATTGCCACCCAGTGAAAATATTCCCCAAGGTGAATGGCTGGAATGAAACTCAGACACATGAATACATGCTGCAAAATGGACAATTATTAAAACACAGGATCAAAGTGTGTCAGCATTCCTTCACTTGAAGGAGAGAACAGAACATTGCTTTACATAGAAGAGATACCTGGGAGATAAAAGGCAGCCAGCAAAACAGGGAGAGAAGTCAAATTACTCAGAGCCCCACACTCACCTGCCATCAACTGCAGATACTACTGCCTACATGCACTCAAGTTAGGAGATTGTGAGTTATCACGCTAAGAGACTAAAAACTTAAGCAAGAACACGAAAAAAAGGTTAAATCATATTGCAGGTACTCCAGATTAAACTGAAAAGAAAGGAAGAACAGGAATCGGGAACTAACAACAGTTCTCTTCTATGCCAAATTATACAGTACACACTTAATTAGAACAAAGAGAAACATCATATCTCCATTGTGTGTCTCATACACCAGTTCTTATTTTTAAAACAAGGACTGATACACTGTTGTGATAATGGCATCATTTGGCAATATCTTCTATAGTCAAAACTGATGATGACATTTGGAAGAAATATTAAAAAAAACAGTGAACAGCAGTTTATCTTATTGATCACACTTTAGAAACCCTCAGTCTTATCTGGCAATAAACAAGTAACACATTATTAATTTTAATTTCTAAGTGATATTGGCTCATTAGGTCAAAGTGTATCCTAGTTTCTGTAATGGTAAGTAGACAAAAGAGCATGTGATCATCCTCCCTGGATGAAACACTAGCCATACAACTGGGTGGACTAGAGCAACTGGGGTAAAGTACCTCGCTAAAGGTACAAGAGCAGGGCTCACAGAAAGAACCCACAACACTGAAACATGTTATAACAATGTTTTAAACAGTTAAAAATCAAGTTAAGAGTATGTATGGTTCAGGCTGTAGTCAGAATTAGTTTTTTTTTAGAAGCAAGCAATTAACCTACAGTAGAGATGATTACTTCTACGTCCCTCTACTAATTAACTTGCGTTTATGTACTGTAACTATTACAGTATATTAATACTTCCATGTTTTGTCAATAAAATTAAAACACTGTGATCAGGAAAGTACTGTGGTACGTGATTGGCATGTCTTCTATGTGCTTTTTACAGTCTTTCCAGAACTCATCCTTAAAGTGTATACATAGGAAACCAAGTATACCAGGATCCGAACACCTGCTTGTTCAGTCTGGAATACAGACTTTTGTAGGATGCGAGTTGATTTTACAGAATATTTTCGCAAGGTATTGCACTTGCAGGTAGCAAGGTAAGCAGGGAAACAGAACTGAAGCACAGAATAGAGAAGCTGGTTAAGCAAAACATGTGTCACAATTTTGTTTTCTGTCTGATGTGGGGAAGTAATATAAAAGACTGCAATGTACCTGTTGCATTATGGTTCAATGTTGTTGTTGTATGTTTGTTGTGAGCATTTTGCTAAAATAGTGCTGCTCTGGACTCATCCCAGGTGGAAACTCCAGGATATTTAAAACATAGGCACTTTTTTATACCAAATGTTGTGGGGGTTTTGAACAAGCTATCCAGCCATCTTGTTGAAGACAACACCTTGATTTATTTATAAAGTATTACCCAGCAATCAATTGAGCTAGATGGTTTAAATGGCTCTCATTTCTATACTTTATATAAATCAGTTTTCAGTCTGAAAGGAATGTTATACACTAACAGGCTAAAACAACTGTTTCTTTTTAATTTTGAACAAACAAGACTATGAGGGTACACAAGTTACAATACTCAAAATCCTGACAAAAAAGGCAAAGACAAAGTCAATGTATTTTTCAGAATGTAATGTGAATCAAAGGACACAAGTGGAAACTACAGGGAAGTAAATTTAAAACCATGAAAGAGAGACACTTCTTTACGCAAAGGGTTGCAGGAGTATGTAACATGCTACCCAGTCCCATTGTTACACCGATGTCTTTCAGAGAGTAGCTGGTCAAGATCACTAAGTCACTAAAATCCAAGTATGAAACACAGACATAGATGGGTACAGAGTAAGAGTAATTTATAAGGAATAGGCAAAACCGTAGAATATAGAAAATCTGCAGGAATGGTCTACTACAATCCCTAGCTAGGATCACACCTTCCCCCTTCTCTTAACGACAGACTGCTTTTCTTCTAAATTTTCTCCATTCATTGAAGGTTTCATTTCACACCTCTCTACACCTATTCTGGCTTCACACCTCTTGATTGGCCTCTCTTTCTGTCCCCTGCTCCCACCTCTCACTCCTCCTCTCTCCCAGCCTTTGTTCTCCCACTACATTACCTTTGCTTACTGCCTCGTCTTTCTCACACCTGAAGAAGGCTCCACGGCCGAAACGTTGTGTTTTCTTTCTTCTTTTTTTCAGCATGGAATAAACCTATTACTTGTTCCTTTGCAGCCTATGCATGCTGACGCAGCTATCCACCTGAACTACTATTGTCTACTACATCCTTCAGACTTAGCAAATTACCCTTCTTTCCAATTCTAATTGACGCTGTTATATAATAAGACTAAAAGAAACAGAAAGGCACATTCATTTTAGAAAAAGCAATACCTCTATTATTACAAAGTCCCCTGCTATTATGGTACCAGACTATTTGTTTATACAGTACCTCGGAAATAAAAATATTATTTCTGAGATCAAAGATTACCAAAACCAATGGATAAACAAAAAAGGTACAATTTTGCAGACAACTTTAATTTTCATGTTGATTAACAGATAATTCATTAGTCTTATAGCAAAGAAAGAATCTGGAATTGATTTGGTACTATTGTGTTTGGAGTAATGAATAGTGCAAGCTCTATGAAGTAATGAACACTAATATATTAAGACTAGAGGGTCTCAGATGCAGGTGGATATAAAATTGTGCAAATATGCTCTGCAGCACAATCTAAATTGCCACTGCAGGCAAAGAACAAAACTAAATAATGAACTAGAAAAATCAATATATTTAAGGCTACTAGCCTGTGAGTATTTTCATTGTTCAACCCACCACCTCTGAATCCCAGCTCTATTCCTAAAACATCCTGTCCAGGGTGTACCCTGCCTTGCACTCATTGCTTGCTGGGTTAGACTGCGGCTCCCCTGCGAGCTTGAATTGGATAAAGTGGTCAGAAATGGGATGAATATGTATTAAAAGCTAGTTCAGAACATGTATTCTGAACAGTAAACTACATATTTAACAGTTAGAATGATAACTGCAGTCCATTTAAAATACCTTGTTAAAAAAAGGTAAAGTAAATAATTGCTGGGGAGACCACCTTGTTTTTCTTACACCAGCTCAATTTGTTTTATAGCTGTAAGTGTACAATTATTTGAACTGCATTGGTAAAATTAGTATTGCCAAGGCATGGCAAGTTTGACGGTGGTCTTATCTACAAGAAAAAAATAAAAAAATAAAGGAAAAAGTAAGCTGCTGCCACCACTTCCACCACCAAGAAGTGACAAAAGACTAATGTTTAACTTTATTTTTAACATTAATGTTGCAACCTCAGGTTTTCAGGGGTAAAGAGGTGTAACATTTAGGACGGGTCTGGATGCAGGTGGGTTTCTGGTGAGGGACTTAGAAAGCGTGAGAACAAGTTTGGTGCAAAAGTGATTTATTTTAAAGTGAATAAGTGACTGGTATGTATACAGGACACAATAACACACAGGGAGAAGGAACTTGAGCGGTGCCAAAGAAAAGAAAATAAACAAAATGGAGCTGGCTAAGAAAGTGAGGGGAAGCTGACCTAACTACAAAACAAAACCCAAAACACTCGGTCTTCGGCGTCTTCTAACGCCCTAGCTAACCTTCACTGACTACCCAAAACCATACAAGACAGGCACTCACCCGTCCTAAACTAGTGTTTCTAATACAAAGACCAACTACAGTATGTGTGCACAATGTAACCAACAACTTTAACTAACCCTTTACACAAAAGTTCAAACAAATACACAAGTGAGCTACGAATACAAACAAGGGAAAATGAGAGTAGACACAAGGAATAGAGTACAAAAGAGCAAGAGGTTGATATAACACCTTTGGGCAAGGTAATGGTGAAATAAAGGATAATACAAACAAACGAAAGTACAAGGAGACGACCATAAACCAACAAAGCTGAAGCTATACGGAAACACACACGAAGCAAAACGAACGAAAACAAGGAGAGACGAAGCCAAAGCAAAATGAAAGCGAAACGAAGCCGAATCTTAGCAGAGCAGAAGTCGAACGAAAGGTCCCTTCATTCTGGAAACCTCCAAGTTAAATACTGAAGAAGTTGAGATCTGATCGAAAAGCTGATTACAAATGACGTAAGACGGCAACTAAAGTGTAATGATGGACCAATGGGGGGGGGGGGGGGTATCTGAATACAGGAAGTGGATTCAAATGCACACACACGGGGACGTAACAATCAAGAAAAGTAAAAAATTTCCCTGTGTTTCACTATTTAATATCTAAACAGGATAACCACAGCGAGCATTGCCTTCTGGTCTCGCTCTCATACAGTCAGAGCTCAGTCTTGCTCTTGAGATCACCTGTTGAAGATGGGGAAAGCCTGGGAGAGTCCTCTAAGAGGATCTACTTTGTCATCTCAATTGTAGCAATTTTTCTTCCACTTTTCCTGAAGACCAGACTCAGAGAATTCAGAAAGTAGTGACCATTTGCTGCAGCTCACGTTTTAATTTACAAATCCCCCTCCAAAATTACAAAACCCGCTACTGATTGCAAAACGTTCCAATCAAAATTTAAATTGTACATTCCCAAATGGTGTAACTAATCTTTTAAACAAGATACATGACTAAAAATGTAAATAAAACCATTTTACAAACCTCTACTGTCTTACAATTTCAAAAGCAGTGCTTTTGCAAATGTTTTTTTTATGCTTTCTTTACCATGTTTGCAGTTACAAACCATTTAGGAAGTCTAATATTGTTATCATATTATTAAATATACTGTATTAATAAAATAAGGTTAAGGTGTTTGTACAATACAAAGACTCTTAGCTGAAAGACCACAGTCCTGGAACACTTAGTATCATCCACTCTTTTTGTATATTTTACTTGGGTGAAAACACTGCATTTTTAAAATATTTAGATTAACAGAACTCTTTATGATGTCAATTCAAAAGTATAAAGCAATGGTATTTTAGCATTCTGGATTAAAATATCTGAACCAGCCTACATTCTCAGTGGTAAATCAGAGCTAATCTATAACACTTGTTGGAACATCACTACTACATTTCTGTTGAAATATTAAGAAAGAGCAATATGCTGAATGCCGATGTTGCAAAACCAAATATTTGCATTTATGGATCACATTCTTGCTATCTGAGGATGTTTAATAACTATTTAAGTTATGGATTATAAATAGTGTTCCAAATATTTTTCATCATGTGAAGTGCCTTTCAAGTTGAATTTGACCGATTCTTCCAGCCAGTTTAAACGCACTAATGCTCTGCTTGTTACAAAGCAAGGAGAGCTGCTTTTCACATCACCCCCGCTGTGTGTTCTGCCTCATCAGTCCCCCCATCAGGGTTTACAGGTGATGCTGATCTCTAATCCATGAGGCCATTTAACTCCCAATTCAGTCATACAGTTTAACTGATACGTACACATTTGGTTACGCATTTATTTACACCAGCTGACAACAGGGATATCATTTGAGAGAACAGAATCTATGCAGTGTGCAAAAATAACTAGTGATATTTTCAATAATAGTTAAAACAGAGTAGATGTGTGTTTTACACAAAATATATTTGTGTATATGTGGTTGAAGACGAAAAAAAATAAATTAATAATCACATAAACCGGCCAATTTCACAAATTCAAATCTGGCAGGGCACAAACCTGAGCTATGCTTTGGGAAGTAGTTACAGAGCCTATAACACATTGGTGCTTTCTTTATTGTGCAGCTTCACTTCAATATGGCTCATAAACTGAAAACAAGTGACTCCGATGACCCCTCTCCAACTATCTCCCTAGAGAGCAACTCTGATAGAGCCAAAATTTGAGTGTGCACCACCTACAGTACATCATCATCATCATCGTTTGCATCATCCACTGCACCCTCCTTTCATATTCATCATCATGATCATCATTAGGAGTTTATGGTGAGTATTCCCTGCATTTCATTATCTATTTTAAATACTGTACAGTATTGTACTTACTGTATTACTGTTTTCATAATACTTTAAACTACATACATACACATTAATACACTTATGATTTTTCTGGAGAGGAGAGGAAAAGAAGGATCTAATGTGGGCATTCTGATTATACGTCATTTTGGGTTCAGGCTATCACAAGAACCTAACTACTATAAAACGCGAGTCTACTGTAACATTGAATGCTCACTGGACAGAGAACATTGGATCTAATGAAGAGACGTGATTGCTAACTGTTTTTTAATTAAAATCAATATTATTGTTTTATTAGTAGTTGCATTTACACACTAAGGCACTAACAGCATAATGCTAAAAACCACTCACAGCACAAATAACGTGCATAATAACAGTTATATAAAGTATAAAAAATATATAAAAATAAAAGTATAAAATTATATAAAAAATAAAATATAAAAGTTAGTATAAAAAACTAGTATACTCTATGCCAAAAAAGGATGGAAATAATCATGGGAACTGTTACAGAATCAAATTCATCATGAATTCAAACCTGATGGGAGATTTTTCTTGGAATGTACAAATGGAATTGCAGCTATTTTTGAGTGGTATTTGACTGGTCAGCTTCTTATTGAAGACCACAAAACAAGCAGTTAAAAAACTAAACTACCCAGAAAGTGTCCCCCCCCCCCAGTCTGCAGCCACAAAGATGCCCATCAGCTCAGGTATCAGATATTATGAATTTCTTGTAGCAATTTTTCTTCATGACAGCAAGTGGAAACTGGTAGTTATGGATAAACCCCAGAGAGTGGAGAAGAAGGGAGGGTTGGTGAAGGAGAGAAGAAGATAGAAAATTAAGTTTGTATTAACATTGGCTCATTTCCACCTCTGCTGGCAAATGTCAACTTTTTCTTCTCATAGGATACAAGAAATTAAAGACTTTCCACCTCTTTATGAATTGCTCTCAAACGTGAAGCCCTAGAAAAGTGAGTGTGGCATTATTTTTTATCACACTCAAAAATTCATACAGTACTTCAGACTCTGTTAAAACATCTTTCAAAAGACCCACAAATTAACAGAAGTTACTCTAAGACAGGGGTGCCCAACCAGTCGATCACCGCAGACTGGTCAATCGCGGAGTGCTTGCCAGTTCATCAACTGATGTCGATCGAAACAGTCGATGTTTAGCAAAAAATACATGGGCTATTTGACTATTTATGTTTTTTGATAGCCTAAAAACTCAATCAAATCTATGCAAGTAATGTCATATATTTTACTGGCCTTGTGTGAGTTTAACCCTTGTCGAATGGGTTGTAAACGTCTCTTCCCAGAGTGCTGTCTGACACTGAAAATAAAGCTGTGTTGTGTGTGCTACCCGAGAACGTTCTCTTGGTTATTGCTGCTCGAACCCCACATTCACTACAGTGCATAGTGGAGCGAAACAGACTGGCCGTGACAAATTCGCCAATAATTTGATAAGTTTGAGTGCCTATTTGATAGTTGTAGTATTTGAGCGAAAATGATGAAGCGAAGAGACCAAAAACATACCGTTACCACAAGGAATGGGAGCATGATTTTTTTTTGTACTTTCACATTCATATCTGCAATGCTAGCATCGACGCGAAAAAGATAAATAGAGAATAACATTTCAAAACTGCACACAAAATGTATGATGTGGACTTTCCCGCTAAAAGTGAGTTACGGCAAAGAAAAGTGGAAAAATTAAAATCTCAACTAGCAGCAGTCAGTTTTCACGAGGCCTAATACAAGAGGGAAAGCAGCAATCATCAGTGTCCATAGTCTGTTTTTGCTATAGCAGAGCTTCAAATTCACACTGGTAGAATCCTTTTCTTTTCCTAGGATTTTCAATCGTAGCCTTCATTTACATGATCGTAAGAAAATCACAGAGAGTTGTAAAGAGTTGCAGCGTGCACCCATTACTGTCAGTTATGTAGTGTGACACCCCTAGCGACTCAGTCATAGCACTCTTAACAGCCCCTACGACTCTCTGCGACTCGCTATCACAAAATCAAACTGGTTTCATTTTCTCGTAGCAAGTCACAAGTCATAGGGGTGGACTCTTGTGTCTGTGACAGTCAACAGCCAATGAACACTCAACTGGAAGTACAATGCATACAAAGGAACAAGTAATAGGTTTATTCCATGCTGAAAAGAGAAGAAAGAAAACACGTTTTGGCTGTGGAGCCTTCTTCACCCGAAGCAGCCATAAGCTAAGTCTAAAAACCATAAAGAACAACAGATGCTTGCTCTGTTTGACTGAAACACCAGTAAAGCAGAGTAAAGCTTCCTTAAAACAGTCAGTACAACAAGAAGAGCATGCAGAAACGGAACAATAAAAAACAGTCAATTAAAAATACACTGAACAGTAACAGGCAGAGTTTTTAGGGGGAAAAGGAAAACACTTATAAACTCAGTAAAAAACCACAGCTATTAATTTGCTAGGTGAAAGGTTATTTAAGTCAGAAGCCTATAAATAGTGTCACAGGATACTAAATGGTTCATCAAACACAACCCTGTTTATAGCCAAAACCTCAAATAAATAGTAGTCTCTTCAAAGAAACAAATGGAATCAGACTGCCTGAAATACCACAAAATATGCACTGTGACCACAGACAGCTGGCAATACTTTGCTACTGCAAAAGAACAGCAATGCCTTACTGAACTCAGGAATTATTATAAAGTGAAGAAAAACAAAGATAATACACATTTCCGCTGTGCAAAAACTGTTTTATATTGACTTCAATATTACTGCATATATTACAGTATAATATTACTAATACTGTATAAAGGCATTACTAAACACTAAGCAAGACAGCAACAAGGCTTAAAACTATCTATAGATGCTGTAACGGTGTCCCAGGAGATCTTCTAAAAACACTGCATTTCTATTTTTGTATTAGTCATTCCAGAAATAAAGGGCTAATACCTCTAAAATGGTTTGAAAAGGTCTGATACAAATAAAAGGTTCAAGGATTTCCATAAAAAAATCTCAAATAATGTCTGTTACTTAACCATAATTTATTAAGAATACAGATTAGAGAAACCGTTTTTCTTTTTAGTATGACATTCACAACTCTAAACTCTAGAGATCTCTTAGTTACCTCCACACTACACAGATGTCAGGCACCCTGAACTGGCAAATTTACAACATTTAAATACAAGACCTATTCAGAATATTTCAACACTCTGAATGTGAGTATTCCCAATAAGTAGTGAGATTAATGTGTTAGCATGCAGACTCAATTCAATTTTTCACAATTATTCAGAGTTTACATGCAGAGAATATCCTGAGCACTGCCCTAGGGCATGAGGAATAAAAATCAGCTTATATTACAGGAAGCGGTGATAATGTTGCTTACAAGGGGAGCCCAGTTTAATAACAGAGATGTCTGTCATGAAATTAAACTTTGTAGTTATGCAAAACTAAAAGTCACTGATTGCGTTAACTTTGCTCAACAATTAATCAAGGCTTAAATTAATATCTTATTTACAGAGTTAATTAATTTCGTTTTCTTAGGTTTTCTGAGATACCAAATTTGTAATTTTTTAATAGGTAAGCTCTAATATTTTGTCATGATACTTTTCATTTCATTTTGTCTAACTCAGATTATTTAACTACGGGTCTACATTCAATATTTTCAAAGGAATTATGGGAGAAAGGTGTTGATTATAATAAATACAAATTTTAACAAAGGAAGATGAGGTGCACACACATTTTGTCATTCAGGCTTTCTGAACCACTACATATTGCTCGTTGTTATCCTGAACAAAGAAAAAATCAGCATTGTAAAGATCTGGTGTGACCAAACCTGCATTCCAAATCAACATCTCAGCTAATGTGTTACATACTGTAAGTGGAAGACATACCCTCTATCCAAGTGGATAAATCAAGCAAGAGAGCAGAGCTTTGTTTGGACATCCACAATGATCTGGTGTCACTAAAAGCCTCAAAATTACAAACAGATCATTTTAGCTGAGAGCTGAGGAGAATGCACTCATTTCTGTAAGGTGGGTAATGGACTAGAGCAGTATTCAGTTATGATCCATGTTATAAGTCTCCCCAATATAGGTTAAGATATTTGTCAAGATATTGGGGACACAATATGAAAATCCCCAACATTTGAGTACAACATTTTCAACTTGTTGACTTTAAGAAACAGTCCAGTACAGCATATCCTGTACAGTATTTTGCTTTGCTGGTGGATATCGTAAGTCTCATTATTTTTATCTTTGCATCTGTTCCAAGCATAATGCAAAAAAGGAGCAGGTACTGAACACAAAAAGAAGCGCAATAGCATTAACAATCAAACAACTCACCCACATCTCAAGATCATAGAATCAAGAGTTTGATCTTACTTTGATCTTTGGTCAAGATATGTTTGTTTAAAATATCACTTTAAATGATCTTATGTTAAAAGAACTGTTAAGTCCAAATATAAGTGAGTGATAAGTTAAAGTAAAACAGGCTTAAAATGTTATTGTATATGTATACTAAAATACTGTACTTTGATAGCTAAAAGTGAATCACACGCTAAACCCAACTTAAGGTCCATCCCAAACTCAACTCTATTCTATTGATTTTCACTGGAAAAGCCTCCACATTTTAAGTCACATGAAAAAAGTTTACGCTTTTGCTATCGGGGACCCCCTATACATTTTACATTTTCTCATGTGACAAAAGGAATGTAACTGAACACTGCATTACTCTATCAGTGACCATTAGGGAACACCAGAACAGTCTTAATGATAAGAGAAAAATATCAGAAACCACGATTTACAGGAAAGATTTTTCACTTTCTTAGAAGAAAATGTAACAGGCATGTTTCATTACCATTTGACTGGAATGAAGCAAACATGCAATTTCAGCTCTCTGTCTTCATCATCATGTTCTAGATTAAATATGGACGCAACGATTTTCACTCATCACACTCATCCTTTTACATTTCATTTGACTTCACGTCAGGGGACCAGTGAGAACAGACCACCAGTAATAAAATATGTTCTAATTCATGTGATAATGTTTATCCTGGTGAATAAAATGATAAATATGTGGAAAACTAAACCCTTATCACACATTTCACTTTCCTGAAGGGAACACATCGTCCACAATGTCTTGGGTGAACCTGTACATTGTGGCCACCACTGCAATAAAAATTTCAGCTAATAGCCACTTTAAATTTCTTCAATAACATGATCACTGGATACTGCTTTAGTAACAGCAACAGAAACTACCCAAAGTTTGCAGCTCTGAATTTTAAAACTCATAGTCTTTTCAGTCATTTTCAAAACTTTTATTTATATACAGTACTCAAACAACAAAATTATTTTTGAAGCAAAATTAAACCAGCACTGAAGGCAAATCAGTTAGTCTAATCTATGATGCTATGACATCACACTGCCTCCCCTACTGGGCAAATTGAGAGGCTTGCACTAAATCAGTGACTCACTAGAGTCTTCCTTCATCAGATCAGATGCAAGGAAGCTACAGTCTTGGTGACATCAGTACCTGCACTTAAAACTGACCATTATAAACACTATGATGTACAGCTCTGTCTTAAGTAATATGGTTTTCTTGTGCAAAACATAAGAAATATGCACTTAGCCAACTATCACGGTATTTGAACACATACAGTAAAATTGTTTTCAAATCTGTGCTTCAGCTTGAAATACGAAGTTTAGAAAAATATTTTTGAAGAATATGTATGAAATCTAGAGATATGATCATACACTAATATTTACTAGCCTTTACACTGTGCATGGCTATAAACCCTTTCAACAATATTAAAAACAAAAAACACCCACAAAGATCATTTTAATTAACCCCTAAATTCTCAAATACATGCAGCATACCCTGTGAAACTAAATGAAAACATGAAGGACCGTGTGACACGCAGATTAAATTCCACATCCAATTAAATCTCTGAAACACATTATCTTTATTTAATCAAATTCATACATTCCACACAAAATCACAGCCTCTCCCAGCTCCAGAGGGGTCACATCCTATGTGTGTTGCTCTGCTGCTATCAAACCAGCCCCACTTCCTGCCTAGCTGATAACATTCTGCTTACAAGATGAGACCTAATCAACATCACCACCACCCCAGACATGCCATCAGCAGAGCCTGTGCTTCCTGTGTGTACACTCCTGCTTGAGATGCTTTGGGACGAGGAAACCAGTACTATGTGTGTAACAGCACCCTCCTGCCATCCTTTCTCAGGTCCTAGCAGACTAACTTGATAGACTGCTTAGTATTATGCATGCAGGTATTTCACTGCTGAAGATCCATAGAATCAAAATGTCTTAAAAAGAGCTGGGGATAAGGGATAATTTGTTTCCCACTTGTCATAAGTAATTCCCACATACTGTATTTCATTTCAACGCCACATATTTAAACCAATAAAGACAAAAGCATTCTCACCGCTGCCACCCACTTAACTCTCAGCACTGAAACAGTATTTAGTGAGGAAGGCAAAGGGTAACAGTCCCTCTACCCCTCCTCCACACTAAGCACTTAAGATAAGAGTTTCCTATGAAAGTGAAATGCAAATGTGTACAGTTTCAGGTCCAGCGCCAGTTCACCACTTCCTTGCTTCTTAGACATGGCCTTGGAATGCAATGAATATTAAGACCTCATAATTATTTCAGCCAAACTCTGCTTGCAGCTAAAGGCTGCGGAAGTCCACTGTTGGCTTTAGAATTTAAAAACTAGTTCAAGTGAGTGGTTTACAAAGTGTTGTGACCACAAAAACAGTATCAAAACATAAAATGTATCTTTACAAAAATTGACCTTTTATCTTAATAAAGATTTGTGTCATTTATAGATCTTTAAACCTAAATGAAGTTAGAAAAGGGGTTTGTTTTAGGAATCTCTTCATGATGGCTTATTTATTTTATTTGAAAATGGAACAACTAAATAAAAACAAACAGAAACAACCAGAAATAGAATTTCTGGATGAATCGGTCGGCTATAGATCGGAAATCGGCTGATTTCCGTTCTAAATATGTGATCAACGATCGGCCGATGTTCCTTTCATTTGGCCGGTGCATGGCGCAAAATATTTGAGACAATATTCCGCTGTGTGCCTTGGAATGCATAAATGTCATCCATCTGGCAGTGTCTTAAAATATCTGATTCCGATCAAGGCAATGCTATTTTTAAATACATTTATTAAAATGTTATTTAATACAACTAACCTGATACGACACTTAAGAGCACATCACCCAGACAAGTACAGTGAGTATCAGAAACAAGCAGAGTTAGCAAAGACAGATAAAGCTACACCGAGATTAAGACAACCGTCAGTGCAGGCGACATTTCAGAGATACCAAAAGTACAGCAGCAACAGCCTGAAAGCAAAAGGAATCACAACCAAAATAATGGAATTTATTGCGCTAGATAACCAACCACTTTTGGTTGTTAAAGATGTAGGATTTTGCCGCTTGATATCTCACCTAGAGCCGTGCTATGCCATTCCCGGTCAGAAATACTATTCAGATGTTGCCCTTCCCAAGCTCTATCAGACAGTTTACTCTCACATAGACCAACTCCTGAAAAACAATGTTACCTCAGTGAGCTTTACTAGCAATATATGGAATTCTGCCCTATAGTGTTTGGTATATTTTATTTAATTTAAGGCTTGTAGCGGCTTGTAGCCTGTAACTGTAGCCTATAGGTCAGTATCGATACTGATCAGTAGGTCAGTATCGGCTGATCGTGCTGACAGAAAATCAGCATGTGCCTCAAAAAACTTTGATCGGTCCACCTCTATATAGAATACAGTTAAAATCATGTGCTGATAGGCTGTATCTGACAGACAGACAAAGCAGGTGTTCTGGGGGATCCACTGAGACTGCGTACTGCTGTACAGGAGAAGTCAAGAGAGAAACCCTCCCCCGCCAAAAAACTGCTGATAAATCTTCTTAAATGTTCTCATTACATTTTATGTGTTGAACTGGTTCAGACCAAAAATGGCAAATGCTGAAACATTGTCGCAATGCTAAGTTTCTTTCAGCATGTGATTTTATGACAGGTACACCAGATGGTCACATAAATATCTAGACGCAAATTCATAAACTAAAAATTTCACAACCTCCAATGGTATGACTGACGTTTTTAAAACGTCCAAGGTTTCCTTGGAAAATGAACACAGACCTCTCTAGGAGCATGGAAAGTAACAACCCTTCCTTTTCCACTCCTACTTGCCTAATAAATACACCCGTATTTTTATGCAGTTTTCACCTTTTTCCATTTCCCTTGCTTTGCACAGATGGAACATTTACTCTTGACCTGAAAAGTCCATCTCCTGAAGTCTTCATTCCAGGCCTACAGTACACTGCTATAATCAGAGACATTTCAACCCGTACACCCAGCCACATCATTTAAAGTGTTAAACAGGAAGGCCTAGCCAGCCACCAAGCTACTACTGGAAAGCTGCTTATTCCTTGACCACGTACTGCAAGATCTACACAACCGCTGCCCTTTTCAAATCTCTTGTACACTGAACCCGAGCTCTTCCTACAGATAGCCACATATTGAATTGATCTTCTTAAAGACAGTAGCACATAATTATTACTGAAAGTAAATACCATCTGAAATTTCAAGTTACTTTTTGAAGATGGTGCATTTACTTTAGAAGTTTGTATTTTGACATTTTATAGTTACTTTCAAAGGAATTTGAAAACTAGCTTTAAATGCACTATGCTTTATATCTTCCCATGTCACTACAGATCTGTGACCTACAGAGTAAAACTAAGGCTTGCGTACTTCGCTTTCAAAGTTAACACAGGTTTATTGATTGAACTTTCAAAGGTTGACCTTTTATGTTTAGCTATTACTGCAAGACTCCATATGACGAGTATTTAAAATGAAAGAAAGCAAACAATGAACAAGGAGAGTCATGTGATAAGACAAAGTAAAGGTTGCTTCCATTCCATTTAAAATCTGATCTTGTTCTAAAGTGCAGTATGCATTTAAAAATACTTTAAAACAAAATCCCTATAAAACATGAAATCTCAAGTGAAAACTTCACAAGCAGGAATGAAAAATGTTGAAAGAAAATGTCAGACTTAAATTCGGCTTGTGGTGTTAGGTCCCCAATGCAAAGCTTTACTTTTTCAATCCCCACCAATGAAAACTGTAGAAAGGTTAGGTCACAAGTCCACTGTACCAACAAAAACACGACACTGACAACTGAAGATGAATCATTATCCGAAGGATTCAAAATGAATTCAATTTCTCTTTTTGATCTACAGAAAATACAGTAGTAAACATTCTGCAACAGGTTCAGCTCTACAGATTGCCAAACTTTACTAGAAACTGACTCCACTATGAGACAAAAAGAACCTCAGAACACATACAGGCTCAGTGTAGGCTACAAAAAATACTTTATCATTTACACAGTATAACATCATTCTATCACTTATATATCACTTCTTCTACTAAGGAATGTTGTGACTTACTAAGGACAATAATCTGAAGATCAATCGTGTGGGTTGCTATGGAAACCCAACTGCTTGCATACAATAAGCAAATCATGCAGGGAAAAGTCCTAAAGCGAAATCCCAATGTTACACATGCAACTGGAAACTACCAAAAGAACAATGTTTCAAACCTCAGTCCAATTCTCTTTGCAAAAAGGTTGAATAGAAATGTAGAAATAGGACTAAATGAGAAAACAAAAGTCTTGATTTCAAAACTCTATGCTCTGGTAAGTATTGAATAGAAGAAAACTGGATTTTTGTTACAGTGGACATATTTTAAGATTGCAATGGATTTGCATGCTGCAACTTAGGTTTCTTCTTTCAACACTTCCTAATTTCTCTTTTTGTCTGGATAGCCCTAGCTAATACAAAATCCTTCCCAGGAAAACAGCAAATATTAGCTTTATTCCTTGAGAATCATTTCCCAAACCACAAGAATCACTTAACTATTTATAACACCTGAAAAAGTTAGAAGACACCTACAGCAAAAAGATAAGTAACTTAATTTTGGACTGCTCTTACACCTATCTGAAATACAGTAGGAACTAAACTTTAATCTGACAAAAAAAATATATATATAAATGTGGTGGTTTTTCACAGAACTACACTGCAAGCTATTATAAGAAAGGATTTCATACAAAAAATTAAAAACATGCAATAACTGATATGTAAAAAATAAACAAGAAGCAGCACTGGTAAATAACATGATACAGTAAGTGGATTATTAGAAAAGTACCAAATTCCCACTTCAATGGAGTAAAAAAAAAAGAAAAGTGGATTTGGTAATGCATATGCAACTGAGACTGCAATGAAAAGCAAGTTTAGTTTACTGCATTTTGTCCTGAACCACTTTTCTAACTAGAAAATGCAGCAGAAGCCCACATTCCAGAATAGTTCAGTGCACAGCTCTATTCACATGCCCCTAAGGACCTTTTTTTTCTCAATAGGCAGGAAGGACAACATTGCTACAGCAGAATAAAAAGATAAGGACCAATGTTTCCATAACACTCAGGAAAACAACACTATTAAGATTCCTCATTAATGGCATTTCACATGAATAACAATTAGCTCAGGTCAGCAAGCTTGTAAACAGTGTGGTGAAAAAGTAAGTGCACCCCCTTAAAATTTTATGGTTTAACATATTTTGACATATCTGACCTTTACTTAGTCCTTACCAAGCTCGAATAGTAGATAAAACCTTTTTTGAAAAATAACACAAAAATACTACTATTTATTTTAAAAAATCCACCAGCATTCAACACATTTGTGTTAAAAAGTAAGTTAAAAGTAGTTCTACCATCTTAGTCCCAGGCTACACAATGAGCATGACGGGGCCAATAGTCTCTGGACTGCCTATATCTGTTAAAAAGCAGAAATTAAAATCTTAAAATTGCCTTGTGAAACTCCTGGTATTTGGGGATATTTGGCTGCATACAAACTTCAATTTGTACACTAAATGCCCTATTCCTTGCTAGCTATTACAGAGTCATTAAAAAAGCCCAAGGCAGAAATACAGCTTATATGTAATCTTTTTGGTAAATTAACCATCTTTATAAAGCAGAGAGACAGTAATCCTACTGCACATAATCTACAGATTTTAAGAACCATCTAATTTCATTTCATAAGACTTTCCTCATAATGAAAAGTAATACATTCCAAGTCATCAAAGTACTTATTATCTCCAAAATTAACATACATTAAATAGCACTTGCCAAGAACACAGCAACAAAAACACCATAAAAATTCCTTCATTTGGTTCTGATCCATTAGTAAAAAATTAAACAAGGTATGGAATAAATACTGCTGAATTAACAGAAACTACCTTAAAGGTAATTTATAACACACATATACAGTACCATAAGGCTAAATATTGACTGACTGTTCATAAATTAATGATGCTTGTTACACATCACATTTTTTCCATCGCATAGCCTTTTGCACTTTTTTCATTACTGTCAAACACTTTTGCTCCATCCGATGGCAGTGAGGAAGTTTCATTTGGCTAGGTAAGTAATGAATAGATGCGGACACAAGATGGGATTCCACCCTTTAAAAGACTGAAACTTTAAAATCAAGGGTAGTGTCTCTGTGGTACACCACCTGTGGTAGACAAGATCCAGAAACAGAAACCTCACTATGATGAAATGAGTTAAAAGGCTGATATAAGAATTGACTTGACTTATTGATTTAATCAATGTGGATAAAAGCAGGTGTTGGTCTGGCCTGACACTTTTGTGTCGACAACTTTTGCTTTGACAACTCTACTCTTCATAAAACCATCGAGAATGAATCTAAAATGAAACTCCCTTTCCACTCCAGCAATACTCAGCTCCTTAAATGAAGGCATGGCAGCTGCTCTTCAGTGCTTTATACTTAAAATATATTGCTAGGCTCAAAACTCAAATATCTGCCCATACATCCAGGAAGGAAAGGTTTTTTTTCATTTGCCATGGGTATTTGATAAATGTTTTGTTCTTCAAAAAAAAAGCTCTTTCCACAGTGAAATAAAGATATTGAGGTATCTTATGGGATATCTCAAAGGTCCTTAAACAGTCATATGTGTTAATTTAATATTACAATACTGGATAACCTGTCCACATAGTCAAACATTTGACAAAAGTAGCTATCAAGCCTTTCAACCCACAAGATTACTTGTCTAGCAAAATCAGAAACAAAACAGAAAAAAATGTTAAAGACTCCACAGCTAAAGTTTGTGCTGTTTAATTATTTCCTTTTGTTTTTCAGTGTAGCAATATCCTCTCTTGTTATATGTTATTTATTGTTTACTATCACTTGAATTTTGCCAAACTATAGCTATAAAATCCCAAGTGATTAGAGTGATAAGTTGTCTCTTTGCCTATGTGAGGTGCACACTTCCATGGCAAATTGCATTTCAGCTCACACCTGGAAGACAGTTTCAGTGTGTGTGCCATGATCAATGATGTATCTCCTCAATATCCTGGCTCCCATGACAGAGTGTGGAAGCATAGAAATCTGTCTGTACCTCACTATAATAACACTGTTATTATAACAAATTACATTATAATTGCACTTTTTAGCCCATTAGTTTTAATAAACATCTTATTACCCCTGTACACTTTAAGTTTCATGTTTTGCAAAACAACACTGATTTGCAATAATCTGCAACAGTCTAGTGCAGGGATGCCCAAATCCGGTCCTGAGAACCCACACACCTGCTGCTGTCTCCAGGACCTGACTTTGGAATCCCTTTCAGATATGAGCATTAGAGGAAACAGCTATGCCCATAAGCATGCCTTGATGTGTGCATACTGACCTTTGCACAGAACACTGCCATTACTTTTCCTTACAAAAACTCTTCAGACAATGTCAAGCAGAAGTATTATTAAATATGGGTCTATACGAGTGAATTCAATTCACCCTGACAAATGTCACTTTTTAACCAATTTCTAACCAGGACGACTCATGTGGAAGGAAAGTGGTGAATGCTTTCAAAAAACTAACGCGTTTATAGTGCATGCAGATTGATTTAATTCTTTTATTCTAAAAGTTAAATGCTGATTCACACCACTTTACTGCCTGCAATTTCCAGTAGCATTTTCATCAGCTTATCCAAAATGGAAGCTATCATTCTAGTGCCCAACATGTAATCGGTTCACACTCATAATGATTATAACAGGCATGCTAATACTCCCACATCACCATATTGTCTGAATCATTCAAACGCAATTAATTCATGGCAGACAGCCTAAAACAGTGGGTGTCCTGACTTGAGGCAAGTGCTTCATTTCTGACATTTTCTGTGCCAATGGTCCACATACTGTAGGCCATGCTTTATTTATGGGATGCATGAAAATAATGGGTAACCCTGGAGATACAAAAAAATAAAATATATCTTCACCAATTAAACAATAAATAAAAAATAGTTTAATTGCTACAATCACCATTTGTAAACAAACCTTCTTAGATGCTAATGCTCAACCTTATATACCTCATGCCTGTAGATATGAATATGAGGATTTTCACAACTAATCCTCTGTCAGCTTTCAAAACAAGACAAAACTGATTTGAGCCCAGTTTTGTGTGATATCTGTAGCTGCCTGCTTCCTGTTTCGATACTCTGCCTGCCTGACGCAAGCACAGTGACCTTCAGCAGCATCATCACGGGAATCACAATTATGTTACACATCAGTATGCTCTCTGCTCCGTAACTTATTTGTAGTCTTTAATGTCTTCAATTAAAAACAAATTTCTCATCTCTGGACAGATGCTGATTATATGATTTTACAATGCAAATATTATTAATATTACAATATTATATATAGAAAACAAGACAATACATACTGTACTGTAAGTCACGTCATTACATTCTCTGTTCTTTAAACATCTCATTTTCTATTATTATTGTTGGTTCAAAATGTTAAACACTATTTTCCAAAAGTCCACAATCAAACCAAAATGTTAGTTATTTAATATTTTCAACATACTGTACATTTTCAGGGATATTTTTAATCTGTTCTGTGTAAAATTATCTGATCTTATTTAGGGCTCCTTGCGTAGGAAACTCAGAGATGAGAACAAGAGAACAGTTGCAAACAAGAAGAAGCATTCAGCGCATCTAGCCCACTTGGTAGTTAGTACTTAATTGATTCAATGCTTTCATCTAGCTGTTTCTTGAAGAAAGCCAGGGTGTTCAATCACATGTCTGGATAGCGTGTTCCAGATCAACAGGTAAGATAAATCACTTTATTAGCCATATACAATTTCTTGTATTAGGAATTTGTCTTTTTGCATACCCCAACTTGCTCTCCATTAGACACACAGACAGGGAGAGAAGCTTGGGGTCAGAGCGCAGGGTCAGCCATTTATATGGCGCCCCTGGAGCAGTTGGGGTTAAGGGCCTTGCTCAGGGGCCCAGAGGAGTAGGACTCCTCAGCGGGCCGTGGTATACAAACCATCAACCTTCCAGCCACAGGCGCAGATCCTTAGCCACGGAGCCACCGCACAAAAAAAAAACATAAAATGGTTCACAGAAAAATGCTTGTGATAATTATATGTGTCCAATATTTGTTATGATATGAATGTACATGTGAAATGTTCAGATAAATTATTTTGTATAATGAAAAGAAATACCTTCAGACTTGGGAATCTCCCCCTAGTGCTTCGGTCATGAGATTTTGCCTTTCTTGTTAATCTATGGTATATTAAACATATTTTAAAAATAAATCACCAATAGGATCACATAGATAAACATGGAAAAGGGATAGCAAAACATGAGTGCCAAAGAATTAAGTTAACAATAATTGTACCCTGATCTCTAATGTTTCCTGAGTAGAGAGATTTTCACTTTTAAAAAAAAAATACACAAAAGAAAATTACCAAGATCAAGCCAGCGGGAGAAGAGACAGGTTGTCATAGCAATAGCTACGTGCAGTACACAGTCCATGGAGCAGAAACAGCAGGGTTGAACACAATATCACTGGGGAAGGGGTGCCTTAAAGAGCTGATGACAAACCAGTGTAATCACGATATCACCATAGGTAGATTCAGTCTGTAATAATCACAGGGCAGAAAACTGCACAACTGGTACACCAGAGTGGTACCCTGAAGTTACAACTTCTTCTGTCTTCAAGTTCTGTAACGCTCTCGTGTTTAGGTTTTTACAGACACTCTAGACTTCTTGGTTGCAGTGCAGACATTTAACATGGGTGAATCCCTGGAAACCAAAATATTCTGAGATAGAGCTTGCATACATAGCTAATGAGTAATGAGTACTGGACAGTACAAAGAGGGCAAAGGGCTGTGCAAGGCATGGTGGGTTGTAGTGGGATCTGGAGACATTTGGCTGTGTACAACTTTCAATTTATACACTAAATGTCCCGTTCCTTTCTCCACTGCACATACCAAAAAATTGTTATTCATTTTGAAGCCCATTAATGCAAACATTTGTTAACTCTGATATTCTGAAAAAGAGAAGGCTTAGTGCCATCTTCATTAACTCAAGATTCATTCTTGTTGATGTCTGATATGCAAGATGAATGTTTCTATTTTGTTCTGGAATATAAGCAAGTTAAATTCTCCCACTGACTCTGATAGCGGTTTAGATTTGCCACAAAGGAGAATTGTAGATTTTGCCTTGATGTAGGACTTCATTCATTTGAAGGAACTCGATGTTTGTAGGTTTGCCAGTAAGCATTACTTTCAAAGAAAACTAAACATAGGCAGCTTTAATTGTATTGCAGTTTTTCTATATTGGGGTCAGAAGGCAAGGACCTAAGGTTACTGCAATATTTCAAAACCTATATTTCAGGGGGAAAAAAAACATATTTTGTTTCAGTTGCTGTTCAGTTGCAAGTGCAGTTTGAGAAATTTCTTGAACTGAGGTTCGTGTGATGACTCTGCATCTGCCTATGGGATGCTGTCAAAGGCCTCATTAAAGCTAATCTACTCTACTTGCCAAGTAGTTGCATAAATCCTATCTTAGGAAAACTAGTGAATTGGAAACCAAGCAGGCTTTTCGGGAGAATACTGAAAAGCACATATTTTCTGATGCATTAGAATAGGAATAATTTTTGTATGAAAAAAAATTCCTACTTAGACAAAATTCTTTAACATAGATCTAAACAGAATTTTTAGTTTACTGTAAGTGACTGCCTCATCCCGAGACTCTGCAGAAATGAATCCTCTGGATGATATTTCTGCTCTTACATAAAGTATACAGTATATAACACAAAGGACATTACTGTCAGATCCCATGCAGATAAATTGCTATTTTTTTCTTAATTCCCTCTAATTTATTTAGTTCAAGGAAAGTGAACAAGCTTTTCCAGTCTTTCCTCTTGCCTAGTCTACTACCGAGGTGGCTGTATCTCTATGATGAAAGAGGCAGTACAGGACATGAACAAAGTTTTAATATAGTTTAAATACAACACACAGTAGGACTACTACATCAGTGGTGTTATCAGGTACAACAAACAAGTCCCCTTCCCAGTTTGTGGTTTCTATAGGAACTCGTTAGAAATGCCCACTTTCACCAGGTTTTCCCTGTCTTTGGAAAATCTAACTCATGCTGTTCATTCATCAATCTTTCAGACTTATTTCTGTTCATAATACTCAACATTGGTCTATGTGCATACTTCCAAACAAATTACTTTCATCTGCACTTTTTGATGACTTTATTGTTACCATTACATTACAGCAGGGACAGCCAGCCTACCCCTAACCATGCCACTGGTCAAACACTTTAGAGACCTTGGTGTTGATCTTGGTCTTCTTTATGCATCACTGTAAACAGTACCTGTACCTGATTTTTATTAGTACTATGAATATTTTTCTTACCTGCTTTAGCTATTAGGATAGACCACATTCTAGAATTTTTTTAATTAATCTGGTAGCAACTGCATACTGAATTACTGAATTACAGACAGCATGACATGTCTGCAGGCGGCTTTTTTGTTTGACGTCCTCATTTAACTCCGCACTCCTGTCATCTTCTCACCCACTTGAGAAACGCCAGATCTCTCCATATAGTCTTCAATATTTCACTTATACTGGAGTACATCACAGACACTGCAGATGGGTCCAAAATTAAGCAATGAAAATTATTTCTTTTTATGTTTTGTTTGGGAGAAACAAAAAAATAAATACATGTACTGTAATTATTCTTATAGACATATAATACGTGACCTATTAGCATTGGAAAAAAATATTCCTTTAGTTTTTACCATGATGATCAAAAATCAAAATGAGGAAAATATCACTATCGTCTTCATGGAGGTATAATGTTTGTCTGCAGATCACTGCATGAAAAGACTAGGTTAATAAATACATTGAAATACAAAAGACTATCATGTCAGATTCTGAACAGAAACACATTTATACATGAGATACAATAAAAGCATAATTATCTTCAAACAATGCAGCAATTCACAAATGTTGATACTGCAAATTACTTATGTTACTTGTAGAAGTACAGGGTTCTTAGCTTGCCAAGCAAAGAAGGACCATTTCTTCCTTCACTCTGTGGTTGTTGTAGACAGTTCTGCAGTCACTGTAGTGTTGCAAGCCACACAATGACTGAGAATGAGACAGCCTTTGATACTGCTTAACAGAAAGACCTATTTATTGCCAGTACAGACAATCTGTACAGTGCATTAACCTGTTACACCTGCTAGGACTCAGTGAGACTGATATCCACATGGCTTCAGTGCCTGCAGGTGCCTTTTCTGTACCCACTGCAGCTGTGTGTAATATAATTGTGTTACACATGTATATAAATTTGGTTGATACTGGTTATTGAACACACTTCCCTTTGTTATAGATATCATCGATTTGTTAAGATTCATGTTGAGCACATGAAACTAAAATACCACGACTATTTTTGAATGTTGCTTTCCAGTATGTCTTCAAATCTCAATTAGAAGTAGAGGGTCTTTTTGATGATGATTGTATTTGTATAACGCGTTTTGTACACAGGAATAGGTAAGATAAAAAGACACTGTGGATGTAGAATTTTGGAGGGTTTTTAGCATAGCATAAACAGCAAAAATGGTTCCCGGAAATTATTGGAACCTAACCATGTACACAATCCACTAAATAAAAAAAGACGAATTGGCAAATCTACATTACCTTGTTTAGCTACTACCAGCTATGTTATCCAAGAATCTCATTCATCTGTTTCTGGGTGTCAACTTCAACAAAACAGCTGCCGTGCTTGTTCCGAACTTTTAAAATCCTTAATGCAAAAAAGTGCCTACTGTTCTCAGATAAAAAGGCAATTCCGTTTAGTTTTCCTTTTGTGTTCTCTGTTGTGTGTTTCATTGTTAATTCTACAGAAGTCTAACGGGCTGTCTCTGTCAGAGCCCCAGACAATTATGAAAATTTCAATCAGGTTTCCTCCAAGTCTTCTCTGTTCAAGAAGAAAATGATTCAGTTTTCACTGACATTCTTTTAAGCCCAAGAATGTATCTTGTTAATCCTTTCTGGACTAAATCCAGAGCATCAATATCTATAGTTCTGTTATGGCTGTGTTTTTGCTATTCTAAAGTCTAAGCATTTGTCTGCTTAAGCTCTAAGTAAAGCACCAAATGTTCGTAACCAGTTTGAATTAACATAATACCACAAGAATATACAGATTATACAACACTTTTTAATGTCAATAGGAAACAGTCCTGCTGGGAGGTCTTTTTACTCAAAGTACTTATTATACCCTCTATAATGGGTGTGACAAATCAGACACATAATGTATGTCCGTGGCTTAGGAGACTACACTAGAGACAGATTGGCAGCTTGGTATCATGGAGATGTTTTGGAACAATCATTAACTTTGCATTGCCTATGCAACTTGTATAGTGGCACTGTATGTTCTTACAACCAGTGTGCAATAATTTGCACTTTTTGAAGATGGAGGAAAAAAATGTCCAAGGCACAACAATATATCATTAGCTTATGAAACTCAAACCAATTAATTAAATGTTGTTAGAGACCAACATGATTACTTTAAACATAAAACGCAACAATGTATAGTGGTATATTTTTGTGCAGTATACAACTTTTATAAGGACTACCATATTTAATTAACCTTTTTGAGACAAATGGTGCCTGTCATTGTCTTAGACTACAGTTAAGACTTCTGACTAAATTCAACCAGCTGTCAATTGCTGCCAAGTGCATTTCTGAATACAGCGAGTAAGATTGCAGAAGCCTGGATCAAAGACAAACCAAACGCAAATACCTGAACTTCATTTGCCTCCGCCACTTCATGCTGCACACTAGGCACCTTATAATGGCAGATCAAGTGAGGCTAAACCAACACACACATTTCTGATGAGCTGCCTTGGAAACCTTTGTTAAATCAAAGGCATCAGCAAAATTACTTGCCATTCTAACTCCAAAGAGGATGGAAGCCATGGCAGAAACAGTTCAAATTCTACTTAACAAGGGCCGTCAAGGATTGCAGATCTACTGACACACTGTATGGCACCCCTCAAAACTTAAAAAAGAAAGCCACTCTTGCCTAGTTTCATTTTTTTTTCTTCATAGAATGCACATCACAAAAAAAGGCTCTGAACTTCTCTTAACAAGAACCAGCACTTTTTAATGACCCCATTCATCTCAAATGTCAGATGTGAATTTTATTCCTTGCTAACACCTTTCCACACCCTCAAAGGAAGTTTACAGTTTGTACAATCTGCAGCAGCTTTAACGCAAACAGATATTTTGTTTGTAATTTTCTTTGTAAATCCCATCTTCACAAAAATGAACAAGACTTTTATGGGAAAGCACAATCTAAGACACAAAGTATTGATGGAAAACATCAGGGCAAATGAGACAAGTGAAGTAAAGAAAGAAATCAACCAATTGTACTGCTATACTGTACATTCACTCTACGTGTGAAAACAGTTTATGTGAGGAAAAAAAAAGACTGGTGACCTCTGTTTCCTCCTTGTGTGGTTTTCAATTTGATTTTGATTAATTTCACGGGGGACTATTAATACCAGAAACCTGAAGGGCAACAGTCACATGACTGCAATGATTACAAAGCTTCAGAGCTGACATTGCACTGAAATCTTTATTATATATACAGTAAAGATGCATTAAAAAAACATAAGGTTATACTGTACTATTCTTTGTCATGATAGAAAAAATTGTGATCTCCTATTCAATCATGTGAAGGTGTGAAATTTTATATACATAACTGAAACAGATTCTCAGGCTCTGTGACAAGACTGAGAAGCTAATGTCATTAGCTGTGATAAAACTACATGGGGCTTAACAAGAATACACGTCATGCAAAACTATTATTTTTAACAGCTATTTGAATATCTATAGTTAGACAAACTAATGCTGGAGCAAACAAATGCCATTCTAACAAACATTTATTGACTTTTTAAACATTTTTTACATATAAAACAAATATCTAGCTGAGGTATAGTTGAGATGATCATACAGTACTACCATTAGATTTTGATTACTCTTTTTGTAACCCTCCGTTAATAACAGAAATTAAAAAGCCAATGAAAAACATTAAATTCTGCTCTAAATGCACTTTTGTGTACTGCTATACTGTACCTATATTAGGTATAATACATTAGAGCACTGGTTTTCTTTATAAATCTAATCGAGGAACTGCTTGTATATAATCTTGAAATGGAAAGGGCTGGAAGGCCTAAATATTTGCTGCATTTACATTGACTGTTTTTCTAAGCCTGCTTAGGGCAGTGTAAAATCTACCAGACAACCTTGAACTGTGGAAAATGTCCATCTTCAGAGGTTGAATGGGAGGTTAAAATGCCATTTTAGATCCACGTTTAAGGAAACAAAGTCACCTAACATTAGGATGGATCAAGAAGGTCACTAGGCAACTCTGTAGTTTTTTGTTCTCCTGGGTAGTCCTTATAAGGACACTAAGCACCTTTTCCAGTTTCCAACACAACACAACAATCTGTTACCAGTGGCTTAATAGAAAGCTGACAATGCAAACTAAGAACTGAGGAGGAATGCCATGCAGCCTTAAAAAAAACATACAGTATTTTAGAAAGTAGCTACAGTAAGTGCCAGAATAGAATATAGTTTTGTTGTCAACCCTGGCCTGAGGCTGCATTGTGCTCCTGGTGAGAGGCTCCAAAGCAGGCGAAGTTTCATTTCTTTTATTTTGCTACACTCTTTGCCGAGAAAAATGCACTGCATACAGACTCAGAATACATCAAATGAGTCAATAAATATTAACAAAAGGAAAAATAATGTAATTGCAAGTTGTCACTGGTTAAAGTTCTTAAACTAAAAGAGGTTCCACTCCATAATATTCTGTGATTATACATTGCAGTCTTTAGAACATTACACTGCAAAATAAAAATAAGATGGTACTTTTAGAAGAAAATTACATTTTTAAAAATATGAAAATGAATATTTGTCAATATCTAACAAACTACAAAGACTTTTGATTAATACAAAGAGCTTAAAAACAAAACTAGGATTGTATATTGTATACTGTGTACAGTAGATATATAATTCAAGGAAGCCTGGGTAGGTACAAAAATGCTCCAGAAATAATCACTGTTTCAAAATGACCGTATCTCAAAAACCATTTGAAATATTAACGTGAAATTTTGCCCCAAATTTTTTCTCCACAAAATGTAGAAGTATGTGTCAAATGTCAGGGAAATTTGAGAAGGTTCATGCCAAGATCTAGTTGATTTAACATGGACTTGTGAGAAACATTGTAACTATATGGTGTTAGATCATACAGATTTTAGAATAATCTGTAAATTAATAATTTAATCTATTAATTTTGTAACATGTTAGTGTTGGTTAACTATATCAACATAAACAGTGCTGGTAGCAGCCTCAAAAATATTTCAGAAAGGTCTGATTTTAACAAAATAACTTGCCCATAGTATATAAGCCAAGGTGCATTAAACTGCCAATACATGGCTGTCTTTTATCGATTTCACAAGGAAAATGCACTTAGCTGTTAAGAATGAAAGGTAAATCAAACATTTTAGCTGCAGTAGGGCATAAAAAAGTGAAGGTGACAGGACAAACTAATGGAAGCATCTGAAACTGTACTTATTACCATGCATTTTTTTTTTAAATTACATTTAAAAATTATTAAATGTATTAAGTTCCAAATTTTAACAGTGGTAATCTAATGCCTTGCTTCTGCATAGAACAAACACACAAACCATCATTTGTTTACAGAAGCTTCCAAGTCAGGTATGGGCATTTGAAAAGCTTACTAAACACTATAAGCAAACATCAGGGGATTAGAATAACACACTGCCAAACATATCTACAATGTAGCACTGAAATCAGAAATGCGTCTTGCACCCAGCAACAGCTACAATAGCTACAGCAACACTCATCAGGACAGCAATGACAAAGACTCCACAACAAGCACACGAGATGACTAATCAACAGTGATGAACCCATTCCCAGTTCCCCCATCCCAAATGCTCACAGGCATGAATTCTCTTTTAATCAAAAAAAAATATTCGCCCATATGCAAAACAGTTATATTTAACCGACTATACAAAGGTGAATGCCAGAGGCATATTATGTGCTTCTAATTTACATTTAACAAATTGCTAAACTGAGCGACATTCACCGTTCAATTATTTTTTAATCCCCAATTCACCCCTTTCTCTGAATCTGTCTACAGATCTACTGCAGTGGCACACTAGATTATCTTTGACAGACTGGTTCAAGGTCACTTGAGTCCACAACATATGTACATGAAACAAACTATCAAATATTCATTCCTAATTAAAAATCTCCGAAATGAGCTAGGTTCATGCTTAGATGAACATCAAAGAAACATCTGTAGTATTCTGCATTTTTATTTTCAAATATATTGTTTAAAGAAAAAAGAGTGAGTGCCATAATTCATGTCTGGTATCTGGAATGCCCAAAAGTAGCATTTTGTAGCTATTTTTCTATATTATATTTTTTTCCATTTGCCTTTTATATCTATATACTAGAATAATATTGTATTGCCCTCTTGGTTACTTTTCATTCTTTTAACCGAGAGTAGATGCAAGCCACTGGCATGAGCTAGCAGCCCATTTAAAATGGTATTAATCTGGCTTCCCATCCGTTCTGTTTTTAAAGCCAAAGGTGTCTCAGCAGAGGGAATAATCACACAAGACTGTGCATCAAAAATCCAGCACCACAGTATCAATCACCACTGTAGCGATCACTTTTGATACATTAAAAAAAAATGGTGGAAAATAATTAAACTGTAGAACAGACTGTTCAATGACGTTTTAAAAGTCAATTTCCCATAATGTCAGCATCCTGGCATTTTGTCGTGGATAATACGATTCCATTATCAGGTCAAGACCAGCTAAGCACAGTACTTTAATAAGGCAAAAGTGGGTGAGAGTTCTCTCATTTTTGCATGCAGTTATGATGTACATATTATCAACTACAATCATTACCATGATGTGCTTTAATAGAAACTTTCTGACTAAATAATAAATAAAGCACAGGGACTACACTATAATAGGGAACAAAATGGGAAACTGAGGGAATAGCAAAATGACAGACTCCTTGAGGCTTAGAAACACAAGTAGGTAAAAATAATTAAATATTGAAAAAATATATTCCATTATGCAGAAACAATGAGGATTTGTGGGAAAAGAATGTCTTGTGTAATTAAAATGTATGGGCAAAGTGAGTTTCAAAGCTGAACAGCTTTGTGCTAAGTGGCTTCTCCCCAAGGAAAAAGTATAATTGAACTTTAAGTACGAAAATCATGTTTTGGTATTAGAACCACTCATTGAATTTCAAGTCATGCTCTTAAGACTTAGTCCTCTGTGATTTTTTGTTTAGTTAAGTGATTTTTCTAGAACTTTACCAAATGTTAACGTTTGTTATAAGATTTAACTTATTTGTGTATTCTAACACATTATTCCTAAGCACTGAAGCAGAGTACTGTATTTAAAAGAAAGCAGATTTCCACCAGGGTGCCCCAAACATCAATAAATAATAAAAAACAAATGTTGTTAGGACAGCTTTGTATTAAAAGCCACGTGGTGTAACATGAGCATTACGAATATCAGCCTCCATAGCAAAGTCATTACAAGTACATAGTATAACTTCAATAAAACTATTTAAAAAATAAACTAAAAAATGTTAAAATGTAGCTAAAATGTTTTTATTCTTATTTGCATTCATCACACTAAAACTGACAGTTCTTTATTTTAAGAAAGTTATTAGTTGCTCAATTGCATTTTATTTAGTCCTGTAATACAGTACAAGAGGTAATTAGAAATTGTTAACATTCAGTTATTTTCTTTATTAAGTGCCTTGATTCTTTCTAGGGCAGCAACATCCTTTTCAAATATAATGACCAACACCGCACTAAATATATACAATATATTAACTAAACATTACTTCCTCTTACTTAAATTAGATTTAACTTGTATACTTTTAACAATATATCCTGCTATTAATTGGCTTGTCTACAGCTTCTCCACTTTGCCTGGAAGAGGAGAATGGTGAGTTAACATTACCTCCTAAGATTCTAAAAACTCACTAACTATGCCAGAACCAATATCATTCATATAGCAGTAGTACTTTTGCAGTCTCTGTGGTACCATGAATTTCATCACCTCAACTAGAAGTTTCTCTTTTCACTACCATGTTTTGCATGCATTTACCAATCATTAACCAATTTGCAATCCAAAAATACATTTGTCTACAATTTAAAGAAAAAAGGAAAGATGATCTATTTGTTATAATTTATATCTCCTTTCACAGAACACATACTTATCAATTCCAGTAATTTGTACTATTTTTATTATGATATAAAATAAAACAGGTCTAATACTACATTATTAATGAGTGCTCATTATATCTTCATGATACACGATCTTTGATTCCTACAGGATTAAACTTCACGATTAATCAAATATGCAATTTTACTACACACATTCTGAAACACTAAACATACCAAATAAAAAGTTCAACTAGTACTCATAACTGTTGGTTATTGCTCAAGACTCTAACAAATTCATTTTTGTCTAAATTTAACATAGGACTAGAATTATTTACACAGATACATTCAAGCCATAAACAACAATAAACCCCACAAATTAAAAACAGGAGAGGCAATTATTAAGGAACAGTACATCCTGGAAAAGAATATGAAATGCTACTATAAAGCAAATGTTACAATTCTTGCCCTGGTTCCAATATGATCAAACAGAAAACTTTTAATGCTTTTCTAGCATTCAATAAAATGAAGAAAATGCAGAGCCTCTTACCAATGACTTTAAATTATAAAACTAAACACACATACTGTTTAAAAAAAGCATTTTAATGTTGAGATAGTATATTGAACATCTAAAGATGTAAATCACTTAAACTGCAATAAAGTCTCGGGAACAATTTGGAGTAGGTGAACTGACATTTTATTGATCGTGCATGACATAGCTACATCCATTATTTCACATTATTTTTCAACAGGACATTGTGAAAGTCGCAAGCTAGTTGTATGTGATGACACAACTGGAAGAAAAACCAACTCTTCACCTGCAACACAGGTTTTGCACTAGGCTGCAGATGTTGTCTTGCAGCACTCCATTCTTCCAGCATGTTCCAGCATTGTCCTTTTTACAAAGCATGTTCACTCTTTATAAACAATCACGTTTCAAACAATCACATCTCATTCAGAAAACTGTACAACTCTGGTCACTATTTTTCTAAAAAGAAAAGAAGTCCAACCACACTGTTGAAACTGATTGCCTGGCTTCCTTCAAGAAACAGCTGAATGAAATTATCATTGGATGAGTTAGCTAATGAAATCAACAAGCTTGAAACATAAAATGGCCACCATTCATTTGTTGCCATTACTCTAGATGTCATATGTCACTCCGGTTCATCCCACTAATGTTTAATGGGGCTCAAGCCTGGCACCTATAACTGAGCTCCTACATTCTCATTTCTCAAGAAAGCCACTGCTATGTGAACAGCACAAGGAAGTGTGTTGTAATGGTGTTGTTTCAAAGATTCTCCCATAGGGGGAGCAAGCAAGTGAAGTAAAAGGACTTCATCTGGTCATACCCACTCAGACCAATGACCTTGACAATCCACCAAAAAACCTAATCCTACAGGTGGATGCACTGATCAACCTATTTTAACCCGCTGTGGAGGAAGATGAGTCCCACCCGCACACATTCAGCTTTTAACTATGCTCAATCATAGTTATCTTTGTCTCGGCATTCTCTTAAGATTCGACTTTATGCTTCAACTGCGTTTGCTTGACCAACAATTCTTCGATTTCTCTTGCCTTGAACGTGATGGTACCTTTGCCAAATCACCCTACAAATCTTCCTTTACTTCCTCTGGTTTCAACCTGTTGTCTGCCTTCGGGTTTTGACTCTGGACTCTTGTTTTGTTTTTATCTGCTTCTTGCCACGTAACTGCAACTTACCTGGTAAAGCGTAGTTCACACCTGGCTGACTGCTTACCCTTGTCTGCATCTGGATCCAGTTTTAAGTGTATACAGTATATTGATACAACTATACATGTTGCTCTGTCCAGCTACGTTATCATTAACCACTACTAGTTTTGTTCTGTAGCGAAAAGACATCACTCTTGCACATTCTCAATGATGGGTCATTTGTACTATTCAGCATATCTGTTATAATCACTGACGTCCATCAAGGTACTTTACATACAACCTCAATGCATCAATATGGAAGATTTGGTCGTAGTGCTGTCAAGTTCCCCTGTGGTACCGCTGGCACAAAGGTATTGTTCTCTTGATAAATGGGGCCATATTGATTCTTTTCTGTGCTTTTTCTTTGAGATTCCTGCCTTGACATTCAACAGGTTAAACCTCTTTTCATCTGAGCCCATTGTATCACAGTCAGTAAGTAATGATCAATTAAACAATGGTGTCAAAAATATTTACTCAATATCGGTTATTTTTTCTAAAAATTAATTCAGTGTGAGTGAACGATTCCCGTTTTGATTTACTATATGGCAAGAAAAACAGAAGCTTTTAATTCACCTATGATTAACAGAGGATTTTAGTTTATTTCCTTAGCTGAGGTGAGATGCATACATAACATCACCATGCCTTTTCTTTATTAGAAAGCTATATAATACTGTCTTGCTGAGTCAGTTTAAAGCTCTGGAAACAGACTTTCATCACAGAAGAGAATCGGTGTTCAACAGTAAAATACAACATAAAAGAAAACAAAAATCCATAGTTTAACATTTAAGAAAAAAGACGTGATAAATGTCACCTTCACTTCAGAGTACAATATCAGCTCAATTCCCATGACAACGCTTATGTAGTTGAATAATCAACATATTTGCAACAGAAAAATAATTTTTAAAATCCTATCTCAAACCAACTGATTCGATCTAACTTTTAAAGATATTATTATGAAAACATTTCAATCAAAAACAGAAGTATTGACACCCATTTTGTTTATTAAGACGTTAAACTTAACAGATTAAGAGACTGAAATAGTATTATTACTACTACAATAAGCAGTAGCAAAAACAATTAACTAAGTGCATTCGCAGAGGAGGTGGATATTCTGTCATTTTCAGACAGGCAGTGTCAATATTCGTGCCTACCACTCTATGCATTCTGACCTTTGAACTACCGAAAGTGCTTTCCAGCACTACCACAGTGTAATGAAGAGCATCTACCCAAGCTTGAAGCAAATATGTTAGACCTGCCTGGAATCTGAGACTGGCTGTTTTTTTTAAAAGAGGAACTTACAAATGTAATCAGACCAAGAAAAATATGAGAATTTAAAGACTATAAAGTCTTAAGTCTCTAATTGATAAGAAAAACAAAACTATGAACAGAATGTTGCACACAGCACTGTGAGGAATGAAAGCAACATTACAGCACAAGGCAGTGTCTCCTATAGAGACCATTAGCATTATCATTCCATGTACCAGCCATATGACCCACCATAAATTTAGATGGCATTTAGCATCTACACACTGTGAGACTCATCTCCACGGTAAATACAGCCCATTCAAGC
The DNA here is from genome assembly GCF_055471065.1 of Atractosteus spatula. Classification (NCBI taxonomy): domain Eukaryota; kingdom Metazoa; phylum Chordata; class Actinopteri; order Semionotiformes; family Lepisosteidae; genus Atractosteus; species Atractosteus spatula. The sequence continues at coordinate 29,505,048 of NC_142707.1, forward strand.
ATCACTACTTTTGGAAGGAAGTAGCTTTCTGATGAGGAATAGTGCAGGGTGGGACATCGCCTCCCCACTAGCTGAGAGAGGGTGGCACTCAACCCCATCTTGGAGGCATCAGTGAAGAGAGAGAAGCACTTGGTGAGGCTGTACACACTGAACAGTCTACAAATCAGTGAGAACAAGCTCAGCTTTTGGGGTACATCACACCTCAGGGATCTTAATTCTTAGTCAGGGAAGTCAGGGGAAACCCAGTCACCCACAAGATTTTGTACTTTGGAATTCTTACATACAAGGAAATATCATAGCATTTTGTACATTGCAAAGTAAAGATGGGATGAAGTTAACAGCAAAGGTCATGACCTTGCTTTATCCATGAGTTCTCAGTGCTTTCTTGTGATCATCTTGGTGTACCTGCAATGCTCCAAGAGACTTTTGTCCAGCTGTTGGTGAGCAGCTCTAACACAACTGCTATATTAAATAGTCACAGTATTCAGTGCAGAGAACTTCCCCATTAATCTTAATCACTTGATCCATTACTATGTCTTGTCATCAGACTCATCTGATTTAGCTAGGATCTCTGCAGAAGTTTACTGTACCTTGACCATCCACCTTGTTGAAGTCTGTGCTTTTTCCAGAGGGTAACAATGAGTGCAAACTGATTTTTTTAAACTATTGTACAAGGACCTCTAAAGGAAAAAATGTGTTTAATACTTCTCCCCAAATATAAATTCAGGAATCCCTCAGGAATGTGCCACTGCTAATTTTTAAATTGTGGCAACTACAACATGTAAAATCATCACTTTCTACACAAGCAAATTATGAAAGACATTTTTGATTTAAAAAGTAAATATGTTGAAAAAGTAGCGAATCTTATTTTGCCATTTCAAGAGATTTTAAAAAAATGTTTATTTATTTGTTTATGTGAGTGATACATCTATGTCAAGTAATTTAAAAGATAAGTCTAAAAGTAACAATAGTGAAAAAATATTTTAAAAGGAAGCGGAGACCAGCATTAATTCATTATCATTATTCATTATTCAAGGCAAGAAAGATAAAATAATGCCAATGCTACATCTTTTACTGTTTGATTGCCTAATAAGCATTTGAAGGGTCAGTAATATCTTTGAATTTCTGGCTTTAGAGCTGACCTTCAAACCAATGAAAAAAGACATACTCATTAGTTTATGTAAAACAACTCAAATCTGTGAGTGTTGGTAGACTGACAGGCAGTCAAGGAGTATTCATTGTACCACAGCATGACAGCTAGGCCAAAACCTCTTTGTTAAATGTAGACAGTCAATCTCTATTTATGACCCATTCAGCAATGCTCAGAATTTTTTAATTTAACTAAATTGATCTTAATGTGAGCACTCCAGCTTTGATCTGGAGCACATACAATGAGGTTTCCAATTTCAAAAGCGGAGAAAAGGCAAAGAAACAAAACATATACTGTATGATGATCACAGTGATAAAAGTTTTTATTGTTTTTTGTTTTTGTTTATAAATTGGAGCTCAGCAATCAAGGTCAGCATGGAAACACAATCACAAGGTCAAATGATAAATTTTTCTTTTCATTTGCACAAAAGCTTTGCAAAACTAAAGACGCATTATTTTGCAACATCATTACAGGTAGTCCTGAAAATCGCAAACGCGTGCATCACGATACCACACGAACCACACAGATACGTAAAGAATTAACATGCATAAATGCTACATTGTGTTATCTGGCTTTGTTACTTTTTTTTACTAATTAGCTAATCTTTTTTTCTTTAGCCTGTATGGTTAGAAGGCTTAAAGGCATACGCTTTTGGATCCAAGTCACTTATAATTTCTCCATTTCATGAATAGGACCTTGTCTTTATTTCATTATTACTGTAGTTTCATAGGCGATGATCCTTTCACTGCTTCACAAATTCTTTCCTTGTCCTTTAATATTGTGGTTATTGTCAAATGAGAAAAGCCAAAGTCTCGATACCGATTTTCCATTTTCATGCTGCACTATTCTGTTCACTTTCATTTCTAAATCTACTGTCTTTTGCTTTCGTTTTTTCCTATCGGCACGGCCAGAACACTCACCTTTTTGCTTGCTAACCTCCCAATCAATAACATGCAGCAGCACGGTGTTGTGCAGGCTGATGATGTCATCAATCTTAGACATCATGACCAAGCGCCAGGACACGAAAATAATATACAGTACTGTACAGTAATACGATTAAGGGGACGGCCGTTGTAAGTGCGAGTGGTCACATGCGTTGTAAGTTAAGGACTACCTGTACTAAGTCTGCTGCCTTCTTTAGATCAACCAGAACTTCTGGTCTAAAAGAACTGCTGCCCATCACATATCACAGTTTTTGAATTATTCATTTTTGCATGAATTGCTACACAAAACATGGCAATTATTCTTGAAAAGAAAGGTGAAAGGTGAAATTATTGAAAGGTGAAATAAACCCAATTATGGCATGACCATATAGACTGCTCTTGAAATGTGGTGCATGTTTCTAGCATGGAGGAAGAATTTGAGTTTCACCAATCTTAAATAGTTTAATGTGTTAGCAGAGAATATTGCAGAGAAGGGCCTCCATCTCCCCCTCCTTGTGTGATGCTGGGGAACAAACAGAATGTGTTTCTGAATCTGCTAAAAAAAAACAACTCCATCCATTCCCTAAAACCAACATTTGTCTTGAGATCCATTTATCTTTTTGTCATTCTGTGAAGCTTTACTCATGTCATAGTAGAAGCTTATAGAACCTTTACTCATGGCACATTCTTCCCTGTCAGCATTCAAAGGCTTCTAACAGTCAAAACCTTTTCATCACATGTCACAAGAATATTATTAACTGTAAGACTTAAGAATAAGCAGGTCCAACTGAATGGAGGAAACTCACTCCCACTTCATATGTGTTTTAGAAATCCTTGAGCACAGCACACCATTGCCCATCATAGTATCTGGTAACAAAGCCCCCAGTATCTTCAAATAACCTTTCTGAGTTAAGAGCAGCTACTGAACGAAAGACAAATTCCACACTATTTTAACATGCCTTCACTTGCAGCTTGGGTTTTGATATTTGGACATATAAATCTAAGTCTTGAGTGACATGTTTTCCCTTAGCCTCACTGAACCTGTCCTTTAGCTCATCAAACATGAATATTATGACAGGGATATTCATTTTTCCAAAATGTAAGACTTGTGTTTTCTGCAATTTCCTTTGTAGTATCACCAATGTCATTGCATAAATCGTTTCTATGAGATGTGGCAAAGAAATGCCACTCTGTCTGGATTTGAAAATTCACTTCATGATGACTGGTTGTTGTTTTACATTTTTCTAGAAAGTGCTGATGAGAAATAGCACAACTGTGGATGTTCCATCATTTCACACAGATGACTAAGGAGCCTTACCTGAAAGAGGAGTGTCATTACATTGTCATGTCACCTGCACTCTGGAATCAGTGTCGCTTCCATGTCCAAGACAATCAACACTGTTATAGTAGCATACAAAATTATGCAAAGTCACTTGATCACTTTTCCAATTAGAAGGTTGTGGGCTACACTGAAGAACAAAAGAGTGACTGAGAGAAAAATTACCAGTTATTATCACAACAGTGTCCTAATTATAAGGGATTTTTGGGTTGCAAAATATCTCTGCTTTGCTTAAAATAATGCCTTCTAATAGTTTTAAGTCTTTCATAAAATTAATTACCACTCTTGATCAACGTCTGCAATATTGATTTGTCAATGGCTACTGCTTATATGGGATCACAATCATCACATGTATTGTAGGTCTTCATCACTTTTGAAGTGCATATTCCAGGATGGAGAGCTTCTCTACATCACACACTCCGAGATGACATCTTGCGACAGCAGAATTTCAAACAGCCGCCAGACAGCAAAAGCAGGTGAGAGAAGGTGCCTCTGGGAGTTGCAGAAACAGGATCTTTGCAGCAATCATCATTAGCTTGACATTGGGGTGAGTACTACAAACACACTGCACATCTGCCACTTTCTCCAGCAAAAACACATTCTCCTGATCTTTACTTAGTAAACTTTGAAAAGCTTGAGTCTTTTCCTGGGTGAGTATCTTTAAAAATCATGAATGCCTCTTTAGGTTTAGATTGCAAGCTGTTTCTGGACAAGTACTCATTTCTTGCTTTGAATGACAGCCATCAAATAATTCGTCATACTGTAACTCTTAAACTAACAGCGGTCCTACTGCTTATTTTTATATTCTCATACATTAAAAGTGTAGAGCATCAACTAAATTAAAAATTAATAAAACCCAACTGTGATGGTCTATTTGGGTGATTCATATTCATATTATTAAGATGAATGATTAATCATCAACTCTTTGCACACTCCAAAGACAATTTGTCTATGCAAAATGCTTTAAAATAAACACAAGACTTCATCATTATCTCCAAAAGTATTTGAGATTTTAATGTGAAAGACTTCATCAAATTGTTTCTTCACAGAAATATGTGCTGAATTTTAAAAATATTTGTGGTGATCACCCCTAAATAAGGCTGATTTTACACTGATTTAACTTTTTAAATAATTAGAAATAAAAATGCTATTTCTTAGTGTCTGCTCCTACTATTTAATATTTTTAATTCCACTTCAAATATCAAGAGCTTAATCATCAGATATTATAGCAGTTACTATGGAAATGATGAAAGGGTGCGGTTTAAACTAAGAAAAGCTTATGTCCTCTTTTCAACCAGACCAACAAAGCACGTTTAGAACAAAGACACAACCAACCACTCGAGTTCTGTCTTGTAACTCAACACAGTTATTGTTCGGCGAATACTTCTAAAAACAGTAATAATTCAAATTCTGCTTATTACCATATGCCTTATTATCACTTTACTGCTCCATTATTTTTCTGAGATTTTTCTCTTATTACAGCAGCAGTATAATCAGACCCATATTTGGGGACAAATAAAGAAATCTGTCAATAATTTAGCTTTAGTGGCTGGGGAAATCCCCTGGTCTTCTAAACCTTGTTGGTGATTATGACCAGCTATGTAACCAAAACTGCCTGATGAGATTTTTCATCAAAACTACTAAGTAAGCAAAAAGAAAAAAATGAACCTCAAGGTTTTGTTTCTTTCAATATTCTAAAAAAAATCTTGCTTTGGCAATTCAAAAGGAAAGTAAGACGTGGTCCAAAGTGTCAAACAAGAGTGTTGTAAACAAGAGTGTTATATACAACAAAGACTTAATCACATGCTCTTCATACAAAGTAAAGTTGTGGAAGATAAAGTTTTAAATATGTTTACAGGTTTTTAACTATTGATACTTGAGTGTTGAAACTTTTCAACTTTACAGATCAACTATCCACTCATCTTTTCAGTCATTAATCATTCATATCCTTGGATATTTTCAATATTTTAGTATGGCCATACATTTCAAGATCATGTCAAATTAGTGTAATATTTTGGCTAACTTTTGCAACTTGCTTTGTAGGGGTTTACACAAAAGAGAGACATAAGGAAAACTGGGCCACTGTATCTACTTCCGCCCTACAGGAATATAATTACATTTTACTATAATTATATTATACAATTATATTTTACAATTGTATAATTACTGTATATACAATTATATTTTACACATCCAAAGAAGGCTCCACAGCCGAAACGTTTGTTCTCTTTTCAGCATGGAATAAACCTTTACTTGTCCCTTTGCAGCCTATGCATGCTGACACTATGCAATTGCTACCTACTTCAATTATATTTTAATCAGCTTAACATGGTCATTATTTGCACCTTTAACAATATGCATTTCAGTCAAAAATTGTTTTTTTTAATACAGACATATCAAATGAGATTATACTTGAGTATAGGAGTTTCTGCATTTGCGTTGTCCCACCTTGAATTCCTACAGTATGGCGCATGGCGCCAGCAGCCAAAGGCAAGTGTAACAATGGAGACTTGGAGAGCTGCTGCTGATTGCCTAATAAACCTAATTGCACAGCTGTCTGATTTCATTTTAGGAGCAGTTTGGAAGGAAACCTGCACTGGGCTAATACTGATGAGAGATGGATGGAAATTTATATTTTTGTTAGGATTTTCCTAGACTTCATAAATCTATCTGTGTGGAGTTTGTATGTTACCCTCATGTTCCCCTTCGATTTCCTGGTGCTTCGGCTTCCAGCCACAGTTCAAAGACATACAGGTACTGCAGGTTAACTAGCTTCTTGGAAAACTGGGTTCAAGTTTGTGCATGTCTGTGTCTATGTGTGTCCTGTGATGGGACTAGAGTCCCGTCCAGGGTGTAGCCCACATTGCGACCACTTCTTGCTGAGAATGGCTGTGGATCCCCTGTAACCCTAAACTGGTTGAACAGTTCGGAAATGGACGGATAAAAAATCATCCATTAGTTTTAAAAAACGAAGATGTACAGTAGTGCTTGGGACAAAAAAAAAATAAAAATTTTTACACGGTCTAATGAAAAATGTTCAGGCTAACAAGTGGATTCATGTCAAAACATGCAATTATTTTACATGTAAAGTTCCTGTGCTGGGAGCACAGGCAGGGTCCTATGGTTCAGGGGAAGACGGCACTTCAGACGTAACTTGGAGGAGGTGCAGAGATATTGTATTACCATGATTGCTCTACATCTGAAATTTCAAATTACAGGTCATTTAATACTGCAGTGCGTCCGTTCTTTAAACCTTTAGAAAAATCATCTACACACTTTCTCCACAATACAGGTCAAAACAATTGGATCTTGATCTTGATCCCAATACACTCTGAACACCTCCAGTGAGCCGAGGTCCAACACTTTTTTAATACCCCAGTGCAGCTGGGTCCCCAATCATGACTTACTGGTGTAACAAGCAGATTAACTGCACCATAACATTCAGAAAAAATATCCTATATCATGCTTTGAAAAGATAAAACTGAAGTGAAAAAAAACAGGTCATACTCAAAGTTTAAGCAGGACTTGAAAGGCTGTCGCAAGCCAGTAAAAAAATAAATAAAATCAGCAGCACTGTCTCACAGTCTGCTCCCCATCAAGGCTTTATGAAATACTGAATGTAAAATGGCATCTGTGTGGACACCAAATGATTCTGCTTGATTATTTGAGATTCTCTTGTTTCCATGAGCTTCACTGGCCTCATGTGCACAAACACCCACAGAATACAACCCAAACAAAGTCACATAAAAGCAGTAAAGCTAGAACATCATTCACAATAATTTGTTATTTCTGTTAGAAAAGTTAAATTGCAAGAAGACAGGATTGTATTTATATCAATATCAGTACACTGCTTTATAATTTTGAACAGACTCAGGTTTCTGTACACAGTAATTTGAGCATAACAATGCAAATGGGTCAGCAAGTGCCCTCAGGAAAAAAAGCAAATCATGTATTTGTAAAGCTAAGCACAAAGAATTGCATTTTCAATCTGAGTTGGAACAACAGAATCAGTGGCTAAGAAAAACACTGCTATCCTTTACATAGACATGAGACTGTGCTTTACTATTAAGTGAAGTGAAATTAAGTGAAGACTATTCACTTAGACTACTATGTCAAAAACACTAGAGTGAATGAACTGAGAACTCCAAAAGGAAGTCTGACTGTCGCTGGGGACACAATGAAAATTAATATTTGTATGTTTTCCCATATACCTTAACAATATCAGCTTTGAATTCCACTGGATACATGTAAAGTAAACTTGAAAGAACTGGCTACTCTCATCATCTCATCATGACATACAGCAACATTTTAATCCCTGTGTCAGACAGACACTCATTAAAGTCAGACTTATATAAATTATGTTCTGCATCTCAAAATACTTTATTTGGTTTCAGGTATTTATTCCAATGTTGGATATCAGATTGTTTTTGCTACTCATGGCTTTGTGCACTTATTTAAATTTGAATATCATTGTTCACATCTCAATATTACAGTTAGTTATATAATTAAATAAACCAACTACTGTATGCAACTAGTACTGAGGTGCAACAAACTCCAGAAGTCACCAGGTCATCCAGGAATTAAATTTGAGACCTGTGCTGTAAAGCCTCCACACATAACTATTATCATCCTCCTGTTAAAACAAAGTAACTTTGTATTTGATGTACTCAAGGAAATAAAGATTTATGCTATCAGAGAAAAGACTAAATTTCTGTAAAAAAAAAGTGTTGGTGCTATTTAATGCTAAAGAAATTTAATTATAAGGAAAGTTTTGGTTAAACAGCTGCAGCTTGTTCAATAACTTCTATACAACCACACATCTGTTTTCATGATCATGTTACTTCGGCACAAACTTTTAGTACACTGTCTCTAATGTGATCTTCATCCAGATTTCATTTTCTTTTCTGCATCACTTCACCGAGAACTATCAAAGAACTTTCACACCAACTGCCATCAACATTAATGACACCAATAACAGTACATGAACATATCATTCTTAAAAACAATCAATTTTAATTGAAAATGAAAGCTGCAAGCACATATCATAATTGCGTAATTATAAATAATGAACTTCAAATATAAAATAAGAGCACCCAATCTCATTAAAAACATAATAGCCAAGGCTGATAACATTACCACCTCTTTGAGCCTAATCAAGCCTAATATTTCTAGTTCAAAGACCTTCCAAGTTAAAACTACATTATTGTGCTAATTAGGATTAGTCCCACTGTTAAAACGTAATAGCAAATTACACATAAATGCATGCTCTTTCTCTTTTAGATAAGATGCGCTTTAAAATTACACAAGTACATGTGGCCTGCATATTATTCAAATGACAGAAAATTCAATGTAAAAGACATTTGCTGAAAATGAAGTGTCAGTCTATTTTTTTCATCATACTGTAAAGTGGCTGTTCAGAGTAAGATCCTGATTTTTCTATTTTCATTGTGGTCTCTTTAAATGACAACTCCAGCTTAAAACAAAAATCAAAGAGAACGATATCAAACTGCTTTTCAGAAAATATTATGCCAATGTATGCAAATGACAGCACACCAAACTATTTTATATATGGCCACTCTCAAACACCAGTCCACTCTTCAGCCTCCTGAGCCACTGAAGATGCCTTTCTCTAGCACAAGATGGACATGTACCTGGAACAGGGCATCGCGCTCACTCTCCAAGGTCACACTAAAACATCTTTGTGTGAATGATGCAAGGCAAAATCAGTATCACAAATCAAAAGACAGAACTTCTCATTCTGCACTCGAAAATATAATCTCAGATCCTTGATTGATAAACACTGTATAGGTACTTTAGCTAGAGGGTAGTGCGCATACCTCTATGTATTATAATTCTTATAATGAGTAAGGAACAAAGATAAATAAAGAAATATCCATAGCTAATTCAGACAACGCACTGTGAAGTCTGATTATTGTTGGTGTGATTAAAAAATTTCATGTCAGAATACTTGTGAAGAGGCAGGCAACCAACCATCACACTTTCATCACTGTTTAAACTCTTGGGATGGTAATATACAATTTAATGTATGTTTAGATTGTAAGGCCTTTATATTTCTAAACACAAAATATTGCCTTCCTTCTTTGATTTGGGTTTTGTCCTGTGGCGTTCTTATACCAAAATATTTCTACATGTTCTACATGTTTCTACATTTCCATGCATCCACAGACACTGGCATGATATATCAGAAGATCCGAGAAGCACCCTGGAAAACAAGCATCACCATGAGTTTTGGAGCGTATAATTATTATTTCAACAACATAATATATTAATAACAACAGTGTGGTATTGTATATTTTTGTGTTTCATGCTGGCTGTTCCCTTTGATAGTCTTTACTGTCTTTTCAACAGTCTGTCCTGAAGGTCAACCAGGCAACTTTGACAAGAGTAACTCAATTGCATTTGACATGTGATTAAAACATCCAATTATGTCTGTATTTTACATATAGATGAAGCCATATTCTGTAAAGCTAACATTCAAAATCCAATTCATTAATTTTGTGCAGTCACACTTCTCAGGGGACAAATATTCCAATATAGTATGATTAAATAAAGGAAAAACCCACCACGGCAACTTCGGCACAAATGCATATTACTGAAATTGTGATACAATGTTCATGTTCTTATGTTCTTAAAGGATTGTCTATGTGCATTTTGATATAGAACAAAATAAATAAGAGCTACACAGCGAAAGCAAGTTTCCATGAAACGCAGCTACTTTGCAAATCCTAGCTTTGAATACCACAACATTCTTATTAAGGAAAAGCCTGAAAGATTGTTCTGTCTCATTACAATAAATTGCCTTTCAGTAATAACTAAGAACAGTTTAAGTAATATTATAAATGATGTAAATGGAAATGAATTACTTTGTCGGGGTTTCAATAATTCTTGGAGGACAGCAAGAGAGAACACAAAAGCAAAGACAACTGAGTGGAAGAAACCTAGATCTACATTAGACATAGTTAAGAGTCTTAATGTGAAGTTATTAGGCACCACTAATATTCTGTGCATTGGAGAGGCAGCTGATACCACTCCCGGTATCGGCTGAATGTCTCATACTGAAAAACAGAAAGTGTTTAACATGAGGGAGGTGGAAAAGAGCAGGGCAAATGTACAGATACCATTAAAGGCACAGGATAAGTTTCATAACAAAGAAACTTTGATTCAATGCAAAGAAATTTAGATGTATATGCAAAAGATCAAAAGAGTGCATTTAATCTCCATATCTCTTACAAAGGAATGCAGCTGTATTACTTAAACTGGCTACTTAACAGACATGCTTTATATGCAAAAAAATAGAACTACATAATCTCTACCTGATTTCTGAAGAAATACTGAGAAAATAAAACAGTAAAGGCAGAATCTTTCACTAAGCACATTAAATATATCTCAAGCCTAATGAAATCAGTGGTCATGGAAGCTTTTACTGATTATAGATTTAAATAGTTTAACTAATCCATTTACCAGGGTCAGCCAAATGATTTTTTGGACTGCAAGGACTAAACCATATGTTGTGATTCAATTATTGCATGTGGATGTGATTTTATCATGTGGCAATTTGGCTAGGGTACAATATCCAATAACGCAAGGCTCAAAAATCAGTAACCAACTGAAATCACCATCATCACATGGATGCATTTAAGACATGTTATACATGACAGAATCATTGGGTAAACAGGTCAATTTAACCAATTCAAAAGCCAGTCTTACAGTGACATGGCAAGTACAGCCAAGGCATGGGAGGATTTCAATATCCACAACTTTAATACACAGGCTGTTCATTTCTCATTTCTGTCAACTCTAGGGGCAGCTTTCCTTTTTCTGGTATCTGACTCCTCTGGGCTGAAGAGAGCAGAGTTTCTCTAATCAGATAAACTAGTGCTTAAAATGACAGCAGATAGCACAATATCATTACTAGAAATTTTGCTGTAGAAAAAAAAGCTAAACAGAAATTTCAAAGGCTTAGGGTAGTAATCCCTCAACCACATATTATTAATGTTAATCAAAGTAACTGCCACTCCCGATAAAGGCAGCATTTCTGTGATAAGGGTGTCTTTGTGGTTCACTGAAGACTTGAACTGTGATCATATTCTCTTAGATTCCACATATGCAGTAGGAATGATGAAAACAATCTGTTTCCAGCTTGATAAGGGTTTGAGGAAAATATAGTGGTATATTCTAGAGCTTTTTTTCCTCAGCAGAACAAGCTCTGAAACAGAAAGTTGCACTGGGAAAACAACTGAGATCCGATTTCTTTTTTTCCTCGTTATTTAATTCTGTTTCAGTGGAGTTGGGATACGGAAATATATATTCAGGCATGAATCCTGGGCTGGCTTGGTGAAGCATGAGATACTCGAGCACTCGATAATCAGTAGGACTGCCGATAGTTAACCTAGTGTTTTACTTCATGTTGACTCTTGAGATTTTACTGTAAGACTCATTTCATTTATTTGGAGCTGAGGGAGACAAGCCTCAACTTGGTGGTAACTAATGTTAATATTCATGCAACTCATTTGAGCACATCTTTCTCAGGGTATACAGTACAGGCATTATGTTTTCCTTTGTTTTTTTGCCATTAACAAGTTGGACTCTTCATCGAGATTCCTTCCTTATTCTTTTATTTTTCGGTGATGATTTTGTTAAATCTATGTTATGCGCTTTTACATAAGAAAACCCTTTTTATTAAGCATAGCACAAATAAACGTCAACATTACTGAGATTAAAAGCTCTTCCCCAGGCTGCCTTTATGGAATTAATTAAATATTAATACCCAATTCCTTTGGCTGCGACAATTAACCAAACACATTTTAACAAATAAGACAGAATGTATCTATCAACCTTGCAATTATAATTAAGCCCCTCTCTTTTTTTCATCCACTATTACCACACCCCACCTCCAATTTACTGTATATCCAAGAAATTTCAGATTATTCAGATCAGACGGATGGTACTCCTGTCTTTTCTAACTAGTCATAAAGAAAAACAGCTGTTGCAGACACTGAGATGGCTATATTCCCTTTAATTTGATTTTTTTTTTTACTCTGCACAAGAGCCTTAATGACAAACAACAGCATTGACTCCTTAAAACAAAATTTATAATACAGTATAAGTGAGCCGATCAATGTCTAATTAGGACAGTGCAGTAACACCATAGTTTACTACCAGCTTGAACTTCACAGCTAGGAAAAAGTGAACCTCTGGTTAAAGGATCAGGAAGATTAATTCTACTCCTTTAACATTAAGGGATGACAGAATAACACTAGATTCAAAACAACCGAAAAAGGACCAATCTCAACCATTAACCGATTCCACACTACTATGAAGAGTATGCTTAAAACAATATTAAAAGTGTCAATGTAAAAATAAGATATTACACCTCATAACCAATTAAAAAATGAATTACTACAAATTCAGCATCCTTCACTAATGAATCATGGTTTTCACTGTATGATATAAACATTGAAACAAGACATGGAAGAGGCACAGAATTGCTATAGCTTTCAAATTTTGTGTCCTGTTGTGCCCCACAGTGTGGATGATGCAAAAGTGTTCTGTCCACTCATTTGTCAGTGGGAACAAACTGAGTACCCATTGAACACACTTGTCAATTTCCCCGTCAATCACCACACAGGCAAAGTACACACCACCAGATTTAAAATAAGACTGACTACAGTTGTATTTGTAAGAACTGATTGTTCACCAGCTTTGAATATGTCAAGAAAACACATCTGCAACTGCTTCATAAGACAATCCTCTAATGTCCGCAGAATGTTATTTTGTACCTACTGTACAAACAGTGTGATAGCGTGGTGCACTTTGGCTTGTGGAGTTTCACTCCTCCATTATTCAGAGAAAACCTTGTACAACTGTATTCCAGAGATTCTGAGAAAAGTAAATCATTTATAAGTGAGTCACCCTAAAATAAAATAAAAAATCAGACAATCTCCTCTTAAATTTGGAATGCAGGACACTGACACACAGCTGTCGAGCGCTGCCACATAAAAGCTGAGCAGCTCTGAATTGGAAAGCACTGTGCCAGAGAAAATAATGAAGTGGAAATGTAAGGTCGGTGGGGGGGATCTATTAAAATATTTACTGAAAAAGATTCTGGCAAAAAAACAAGAAACCTGTTAAGAGGGCCTGTGGAAGCAAAAGCTAATCTTCCTGAAATGAGACGTGACAAGCACGAGTGTCTCAGGCTGGAAATTCATTTGTGGCACCGAGCAGCAAAGGGCAGGAGCTGTGCCTGAGTCCTGGGGGATGAAAAGACTGAAAGCAAGAAGGGATTTTTTTGAGATGTCTATGATAAAACATCACCCAGCTAGGATGTTAAAGGAGCCATGGCGCAAAGTGTATCTAATGTTTTCCATCTGAAAGAATAGGGGCATGTAGCGATAAATGTAATTAATGAGTTACATTGAGAACAAAACTATCTACAGATGCTTCACAAGAATTTGTTCTGGGAGCAGAAATAGCTAGAGGTGCAGCAAACCTCAGCTGTCAGTTGCAGAAGCTTTGGCATTATCCACAGTGAATCTTTGATTTCCAGCTTGCTGCACACATGCCGAAACAGACATGCATTAAGTACCACACAGGAGTTTTTAAGTCAATTAATTCATTGAAAGATAGCAAGTCACCAAGGTTAGGATGACATTGTGTTCTAACATTTTCTTTTATGAGAGACATTTAAATGATTTGCAAAGAATGTTTTGTTTTTCATTATCCAAAATTTGAAAGACTAAAATGCTCTTTCTCAATGGTGAAATGCTCTTATTACTTGTATTTAGCGTACCATCCGCAAAAGACCAAAATGCTATGTCAATTCTACATTATTATGACAGATACATGCATCACAGAAAGCAGCTTTTCAGTTACAGGACATAGTAATGAGACAATAAAAGTAATTTGCTTTTTTTCAGTTCTGCAGAGGTCAATTCTTTAACAGTCACTTTATATACTCACTAACTTGTAGATACTGATAACAGAAAAACCTTATGAATTATCTCGACCAGTTCCCTTAGATAAGACAGCTGTCATGTAATTTATTGTTTGCTTTTAACTGAAAATCTTGTCTAACTTCCATCATACATCTTTCAAAAGCAACGGTCATGTTTTGAGTAAAGAAAATATAACAAAAAAGATATGAAGCTTCTCTGGTAAACTATAAAGGGAATAAAAAAAACAATTCCTCCCATAACTCTGAGCACACAAACTGCCGTATTATTAGATCATTACGTGTAACACACAAACTCATCAAGAGCAACAAGAGAGGTGAGAATCATTCATTCATTCAAACAGGCTTCCCGGTCTCATAACTGGAAATTAGCTACTGTAAGTATCTAATTATGTAGTAAAAAATCACAGGGGACAACAGGACTAATGACTTTTCTCTTCATTTTGTCTCCCTAGAACACTTCACATAATTGCTTTTTTAACTAATCCTATAATCCTACTGATTTTTAACCTTCTATATTACAATCAAACGTTTATTAAAATAATGAAAAAAAGTAAACCTGATCCCTAAAATGGCATTTCTTCTGTAACCTGTCCATTTCAAATATCCTAATATTCCACTGTTTTTTTGTATTGTCAAATAAGAGATTCTTCTAGACAAATGAGCTTTTGATCCTCCAGATTCTGTTTGCTCCTGGTGATGACTGCATTTTGTTTTCCTCAGATTTGCTCTAACCACGGTCTGTTACCATCGGCAGACCGACGCCCTACAAGACGAACTACACCTGGAGTGCTATCTGTGTGGAGGTTATATGTTCTACACAGGTTTGTGTGGATTCCCTCTGGAAGCTCTGATTTCCTCCCATAGTCTAAAGACATACTGGTATGCTAACTGGCTCCTGGAAAAAATTGTGTGAGTGCCCTGTTTGAGTGTGTGTGTGTCTGTGCATGCATTATGATGGACTGATGCCCCATCCAGGGAGTACCCCGCCCTGTGCCCGTTGATTGCTGGGATAAGCTCTGGCTCCCCTCCAACCTATACTGGATAAAGGAGTTAGAAAACAGAAGGATGGAATGAAGCCCTAGTCTCCATCACAGGGGTCAGCAATCTTTCAGAAGGGGTGTGCCAAGAGTGAGCTCATGCGCTTGGTTTTACGAATTTGCACGCCACTGATACTTTTTTTAAAGATCAATCATAGCCCTATTCACATTTTAATTGATAAAACTTTAATATTAAAATGTATTAATATCTAATATGAATAATTTAATATGCCCATCTTATCATTTAATGTGATACTTGTCCCTGCTTTCCCTTAGGTGGGTAGCTGCGTCAGCATGCGCAGGCTGCAAAGGAACAAGTAATAGGTTTATTCCATGCTGAAAAAAAAGAAGAAAGAGAACACAACGTTTCGGCCGTGGAGCCTTCCACACCTGAAGAAGGCTCCACGGCCGAAACGTTGTGTTCTCTTTCTTCTTTTTTTCAGCATGGAATAAACCTATCACTTGTTCCCCTGCTTTCCCTTGTTCCCCGAGTTCTTCAAACTCAGGTGCGTAGCAGAGTCTGAAACTGCCTGTGTGTCAAGGCAGATCCAGCAACAGGAAAATTCACTATATTCACCATTGTAATCATCACATTATTAAGCTCAAAATTCAAACTCTTAACATAAAGATTTCTCTGATTCACAATACAATGAAAATTGACCATGTGGCCAATGTGACCTGCAATGACCTTTAGGAACCCCTTCAGTTTTCCGACCATAGCAGGGGCACCATCAGTTGTCACAGAAAACATTTTGTTGATGTTAATTCCTCTTTCCTCAAAATGATTTATAAACGTCTGAGCTGTATCCTCCCATGTAGATGTAGTTGTGCCATGTTCAGGTTTTAGGCAGCACAGCTGTTCCATCGGAGTCACAGTACCTTACAAGAACTGGTAATACTACAGTATGTAGTTTACATCCATGCACTCAGAGCCAAACAGTATGGTCTTTATGTTGAACAAACCCATATTCTTCTATCCAAAAGGGCTGAAATGAGCCAACATATAACTGCTTTCTCAGCAGCCGCTACTTTGTCCAAAATATTAATAATTCCTTACACTTATATAGCGCTTTTCTGGACACTACACTCAAAGAGCTTTACAGGTAATGGGGACTCCCCTCCACCACTACCAATGAGAAACACTTATGTGTGAAAAATGTTATTGTGGCACAGATTGCATGCTTTCCTGTGAAAACTATACAGTAGGTTATGTTCTTTTCTACATGAAAGAGCTTTCACTGGGTATCATGTTGTAGAGAATAACAAAACATCAAGCCTAGTTTTTATTGTTTTTAACTGATTTTTTTTCCTGCCTTTTCTAATTTTTATTAGATTTTTATTGCGCATGTCTATTTTGTTGCATATGCCATCAGAATCCCTTTGCGGACCAGTAACAGCACACATGCCATGGGTTGCACCTGCTCTCCCACATCATCTGTCACTTATGATCTCAAAAGATGTGTGATTGGTTTCTTCTCATGTACTTATACTCTCTTATTATTCAGTACTCTTAGTACTTATGGTCTGCCACTTGAGGACAACATTACCATAACTGTAATGTCCAGGTCCTGAAACACTTTCTATAATTGTATTAAGGACAGCATCTTCAACCTTCAAAGTCTCACTCAAGTAAAATTCAAGTATAAAGATCTAAAACATCAACATGCAATTTAAAGTCATCCACAAGTGAACTGTGTTAATTATTCCATAATGTTAACAGACTATAAAAAACTCCTACACAAAACGGACAATATGAATGAATGAATGTGTATGAATACATATGTGATAGAATGAGCAACATACCAGCATCTGTATACAGCAACAAACAGGTAAAAACATCTTAACACCTTCCTTGTGCTTGCTCTGTATGTTCATTCGAAGACTTTATTCAAGAAAATGAAGAATGGAGCTGTTCAGTATCACCTGAACTACTGGATGTTTTGCAGACTTCGGATGCTAAAAATTTAAACCTATCAGCTAAAACTAACAGAAAGACACTGCTGCAACTAATGGTTGATAGGCTTCAGACATATCGCCTTCCACTCAGACTCGACCACAATGCAAGTTGTTTTTTTCTATCTACTACATTAATCCTTTTATTCTTGCTAAATAAAATCCCAGATGCTCACTCTTCTCATAGATTACTGGATTCATTTTGGTCTCATTTATTTTAAGCGACTACTTGCGTAGTGATTCTATTTTTATTTCCGTTTTTATGCCGTGCAATGAAATTCAAATATTTTCTTTTGATGGTAACACAGTTGTATTACAATTAGGTCAGCCACAAACCCAAGAGCCATCTCCTTTTTTAAGTAAAGACTTAAAAATAGAATGGTTAAATAATAATAAGCCAATGTAAAATATGCATTTTTCTTTGCGGTAGTCCACATTAGCATTATATACTCCCTTTTAATATGGGTTATTAAATCAAACACAGAAACTGCACATTTAGTACCAGATATGTTGTGATCTACTGTTCTTGGCAAATGGTTAGCAAAAACAAAGCAAAACAACTGGACAGAGACATTGTTTTGTTTCAGTTTTACTTCATGTGAAAGGTACTGGAAAATCAAAGTGACAGCTGAAGCCTTTTGCGGATCTACAATCCCAATACAGCACTCACAGAGCTCCAGTTAAATAAGCCATTATGCCACCCATTATATTGTGCCCCAGGGGGAACATCCATGCAGGAACAAAGAGAACAGTTCAATATCTATGCCAGTCCAAACCCTGGACTGCTTGAGACTCCTTGCAATAAGCCATACGATTAACATTTTGATGCAGACTGATCTACACACCGCACAAAGTTAAGTACCTAAAAAAAGTTCCTAACAAAGGAGCTTTTGGGACTAAACATAAGGAAGGAAAGCCATTTGAGACTGTAGGTATCTTATCAAGAGATGGTACTGTGCCAGTCTTTGGCTCAATGTACTGTAACAACATCCTCTGTAGTGTTTCCTTTTGTGGAAAGTCTATCCAGACACCTAATGATCCATTACTATAGAGTTACTATATATGAGAATCACACTTACCTGCTCAAGGGAACGATATTAAACAGGTGTGTCATTAAAAAAACACTCACATTTAATTTAATGTACTTTTATGCAAATCAAATGTTTTCTTCAAGGATAAGTAAAGATTGTCACTTTTTTTTAACACTCTATTACTACACAATGTAGTTGGAGAACATACACAATATTCTTTCTGACTGGCACAATAGATGTTATTCAGAAAAACCTCAAGGAAGGCAAAATCATGTTAGCTGGACAGATTTCTCATAAGAAATAAATAGGGGGGATATTTTCCAGCCCCTAATCAAAATCAAGACATGCATTACTGCTTTACAGGAATTGCATTTTATATTCAATGTTTTTAGTTTAGCCATTTTTACATACTGTATGTTCTGTTTTCATTCACAAAGAAAAGAAATAATGATAAATGTAAGTTAATATTTAAAGTGTGGGTATATGAGCTATGAAAGAAAATGGGTAATACCAGAAAATTACTTAACCAATTTAACATTTTTGTACATTTATTTTGTAAACACTTGTATACAAATGGTGTGCATAACGCAGATGATATAATGTGTTTGCTCACTGTTCGGGCTGTATACTGCCTATAAACATTGACATGTATACAGTAATAATACAAGGTACAGACAGTGCTTGCTGGAAGTTCACAACATTTTTCTTTCTTTATTGATGTCCTCACAAGTTCATCACTTCCTTTGTAGTAACCCAACAACAGTGGGTACAACGTTAAGATAACTATGCTACCATGGGGTGTAGTTAGAAAGAGTGTAAACAATACAAATACATAACAGTTCTCTTACTTCTGAATCAACCAAGGTTTTACACTGAACTTATCACTGTTCTAGCTTTCCCACTATCTCAACCACCACACTTTTGACCACTCATTATGGTTTCTCATCCTACGTAGCTGCGTAATTCATCAGTCATCTTGCCCTTTCCGGGGCACACCATGATCGGGCAGAGTTAAACTGAGCCGGCTACTCAGGAACTAGCTCTATTTCAGAAACTATGATAAGCCAAATTCAGGTTGGCCGAAACCATGTTAGTCAAGGAATACCTGCAATAAGTGCATGAAGTTAATGAAAGAATGTAGAGACCTATCTTAATGTCACTCTCAGTACCCAAAACAGTGACAGAAACTGGATTTCCTGAATCCGTATTAAATTGATGGAAGCACAGATAAGCAACGACACTAGCACACAAGGGGCACAGAAACCGCCAAACTGCCCAAGAGTGGCCATAAATCACTGCTGTTCAGGGCCTCAGAGCTGTACTTGGACAACATCAGAAGCTATACGCGTCTCCTACAGATTGATGGAGTTTATACTGACCAAGAATACATGAAGTAGCTGTACTCTTTTATACCTTTTAAAGACCAAGCAAAAGAAAAGGAAAAGTTCCTGAAAAGGGAAAAGTCCACATAACAACAAAGAAAGGACCAGCAAGTGCACACCAGTAAAATGAGTTCATTACAATGATGGCTCATCTCTCCCTAACCCCTTCAAGACAGGAACTCAACCGTGTTATCTTTCTAACTGCCACTGCCTCATGGCCTGCAGGCAGAGTGATGTCTTTCCTTATCACAGGTCCATTATTCCTTCACGTGTCATTCTGGTTTGTCTTAAAATCACAGACAATTTAAATCACAAGTGAACAGAATATTAAGACAGGTTTTGTGTTCATGGCTATTGCCACAGTTTTCTTTTAATCCGCTTAATTAAGCACGTAAACCAATTACTCATATTTACACCACAGTTTATTCCTTGCACGTCTACTCGGACTACATTGTTTAAAATTAGAGCAATCTTTCAGTGGTTATATTAGACAAGTATACAATTATGCTGCAGTATTACAGTACGTGGTCTATGTAATCACGGTCTTTTGTGGGGTGGCTTGTAATTGCAGTCACTTCACATTATAACTGCCTATAAACATGCTGCTAATGATGCTACAAAAATTTAAAATAATACATATGGTTCACACAACAATCTAGGGTTTTGTTACTTACATAATAGTAACCACTATTGTAACCACTGTATTGTAGATCAACTGAATTTATGCCACTCTATTAACACTTTATAAATATATTTCATTCATGTAACAGTTATGAATGCCATTTGCAACCTCTGAAGTGTTGCTGTAATGGATTCTCTAAAACTATTCAATGTCACTGCAGATTTTTATACCCTCATCAGAAAGAGATAATGGATAGAGAGAAATTTGATTGTTTACCACAGTATGGACTATAACTAGAAAAATCTGCAAAAATTAGTATCTGTACATTTCCTAAGCTTTTATCGGCCTCCAACCAATACAAGTATTCTCAGAACTACTTTTCAGTCCTAAAGCAAAAAACAAATGTTTCTGAAGGTGCAAAAGGTTCTCCAAAGAGGTAAACCAATGCTGTAAAATGCAGTGTACCATGTTCAATTTTGGTCACCTCATTGCAAAAAAACAATGCTGATGTAGATTCAGTTCATGGAAGAGAACTTAAGATACATTCCCTGACTTATGAGTAATGCCCTACAATGACAGGTTAAAAGCTACAAAAACTATTAAGGGACCTGATACAAATACTCAAAATCCACAAAATAATTTCATGCAAAACACAGTGTAATTTTTTCATCAGAGAAACATGGATGAGGGGTAGAAGAATAAACTACACAAAAACACATTTAAATTTGAGAACAGGAGGCACGTATTTTTACAAAATGCTCTAGGTATATAAAACAAGCCACCCAGTCACATTTCTAAAGTTAAAAGCTGGATTGTTTCACAAACGAGTGGATGAGATTGATGGATTAACTTGTTAATAACTAACAAAAGGCTAGATGAACTGGATGACCTCCTCTTGTTTGATAACAGATTTTTAAAATTCTTAAAACTATGGAACAGAGAAGAAGAGCATAGTTGATAGAAGGTGAATGCCTACTTACTAGTGGAATAGTAACCAAATACTGGAATATTATAATGGAAATGACTATTCAATATATAATAAACAAAATATAATTAAATTTGAGAAAGCTATGGTTCCTAGCACACAGCATCATTGCTTTAAAAAAAAGTGCAACCTAGACAATGACAGTTCTGCAGCAGTGTCTGCCCAATTAAAAAGAAAATAAAGGCTTTGCTAGGGGACAACCACAGATAAGCTTATTCTCCTGCCTCACAGAACTGAAATCCAAGCTCCAGTTTGCACAAGGACACTGTGGCTGCACAGTGCGAGGCCTCGGATCATATTCTGTCAACGACTGTGCTTTTATCTAAGGCAGTCAGATTCACAGACTCCCTCCGGTACGATGCTCATTCCCCCGAAAAGTGACATGTTCACAGATCCCTGAACCGTACATTAACTCCCTTGCAAATAAGGAATGCATCCTTTAATCTAAACACACTTCATGTGTTTAGTATAAAAGGGCTCTAAACCATTCCTGTCACCATTCTTCTCTGTAAAGATTAGACTGGGATGGATCCCTAGAGCTCCTGCTGCCCTTCAGCAGCAGTAATTAACTAGAGAAATACACTTTAGGGCTCTGAGAAATATGAATATCAATTAGAGGCCACATAAAATATGTGGGACTTTAAATGTGTACGTCTCATTAAACAACAGGGATGTGTGATGCTAATTTTCTGTGGCCTGTATTGACTGTGCGCTTCAGAAACTGTTCCAACTTAAGAGTCCACACAACACTGTAATTTTACTGTGCATCATTAAACTATTGACAGAGGGTAATGGCTTCACAACAATGAACTGGACCAGTGTTGTTCATAAAGGTAGACATCAGTGTGCCAAGACAATGTTCAAACCTTTTACTTACAAAAACATAGAAAAATAATCTATCCCACAGTTTTATCTACAGTACCACATTTTCAAAACAAGACTTTCAAATCATAGTACTATATTTTTGTGTATGTTACACAAGGGGAAATAAAGATCCTTACTGGATCACCACAAGGTCCTGTGCAATTCATGCAGTAAAATATCTGACTTTGAATCAGTCATCACACAACTGAAGTTTAAACACAGCTGTGAAAATAAAATACACAGCAGATAATCACTACCACTGCAGAACAGATGAGCCATGACAGGCTTCATTACTGATGTTATTAGAGGATTCTTTGATATTGAGGGCTTTGCAGCAAATCACATTAAAAGTAAGGTCTCAAGCAGCTTTAACCGTTATGCAGTGACATAAGTCTGTATCTAAACAAGAAAGAACAACACTACATCTTGTTGAATTAGCAATTGTGGTGCGTTAAGAAAAGTTTATAACCTATTTAACAATTCACTACAGGAATAATAATACAGATAATAATTTCATATTTCACATTATAGTAATAACTTCAGTTTTCTGGCACAGTTGCCAATGAAACAGTACGACAGGTATCATCTATGGTAAACAATTTCATCTACTCACAACATGTTAAAATTCTGCATCAATCGATTCACACTGGGAGTTCAGTAAGTTTGCATCATGTTATTATGTTCTTTATTCTACCTAGTTCACCTGCTACATAAAACAGGAGTAATCGTCTACCCCCAAAAGCCTCCTTTCAACAATATTTTTTTTTTCAAATGAAAACAAATTCTGCTGTTTTAGAGGCACCTACCCGCAAGCCAAACTAATTTGTACTATGCCAAATATAAGGATAGCTATCGGAAGAGAGCATCCATCTGCGTTCGTCTGCAATGATCCATCACAGCAGGCTGCAAAGGCTGCCCAAGGGTGTTAAATGAATGAAGGAAGACTGCAGAGCTGACGACTCAACAGTCCTAGCCACAGGCTTTTCCCCCTTCAACCCCCTGATGTGCACCAGGTGTAAACTGAGAATTGACACCTGCTTCAAACAATCAGCATAGCTGAAGTGATTTCAACATGGAAAACTCAAGCTCTGGATAAGCTTCTGATTCACTGAACAGAACAAAGATACAAAGCTGGATCTTAAAAAAATATGACTTTAACCTAGAGACAAGACTACCACAGAGGAATTAAACACAATCCTAAGACCAAGATGCTAATTCTTCCATCCTTTCCTGTGGAACCTCCTTGTCACAACAGAATTGAAAGCTATAAGATAAAACTTAGTACATAAACAAGGAATCCCTGAAAGATTGTAACCTCAAAGCTGACTTCTGCTCGTGATTAAAAAATCCAAACAGAAAATGGTATAAACAAATAAGAGTTTAAAAAATTGAACTATTTTAAGGCTGTAGTAATACTTATGAATTAACACTAGGATTAATCATCAGTGATAGAGGTAGACAGCACTTTAATAGCATCTTTCAAATGAACCTGCTGGGTTGCCAGAATCAAACAAGCATGGCACTGAAGTATCAACCAGTGAATATAATCATATTATTTCCTTTAATTTACTTGTTTTGACAAATTAATTTGCAGCTGCATTTTAATAAGACATTTGAAAAGGAGATTTGACAGAACAAAACTAAATGATATGCATATAGTCCAAATAGGAATAGACAGAAAATGTTTTTTTTGCCTTTATTTAAAAGAAACATTCCTCGCTTAGATGGAATGTCTAATAATTTAAAGTGTGTAAAACTGTATCCAAACCAGACTGAAACAAACAAGAGATCATTCTAACTCATTTATTTGTCTCACCTTCCCACGATTTCCTGTCAAGACAACTCAAGGTGCCACAAAGTAATTCAAGGTACTGTATAAAAAGTTGGTTCTTCCTGAGCCTCACTCACCTTGCACAGCTTCTGATACCGTGGTGAAGAAATAGCCATCCTCTGCAATCGATGCAAGAAGACCACAACTTTTTGCAGGGAGGTCCTCACCACAGCCATCATTTTAAGTTTGCCAGACTTCTGGAGGCTCTTCTGAATTTGCATTATAAATGAACACCCTCTCTCATTTCCTCACAGCTGGGTGACGACTCACTCCCTGCTCTGAGCATGCTCCTCTCTAGCCACCCTGAAGAAGCCCAGGAGAGACTTGGCTGACAGTGTCCCAGAACCAGTTTCAGAGGTCAGCGTGCCAAGAGCGAGGGCAGCGTGGTCCCAAACGCTGCAAACGCGGAGAGTTGCAGCTTGAATGAGGACCGAGAAGAGAAGTTGAGCTGCCGAGAGATAAGCTGCTGCTCCCACTACTTCACAAGTGTGCGCTCGACAGCAGGGGAAGGTTATTAATTGAAACATGAAGGCAGCAGAAACAAAGGAGTGGTCCCCTGGGAAACTGACTTCAGCGCATCACCAGAGTTCATCCCTGGCAGCTGCTCTTTATTACAAAAGACGGGATGATATTAATTCTCCTCCTAGAAAGGATGGCTTGTGAGTGCTTCTCTCCGTCTCTCCTGGACCTAATGCAGCTCTGACACAGTTGCAGAGTGAGAGCGTGCTATAAATCTAAGGGAGAGAGAGAGGGGTCTCAGCTCTCATTGCTCTGGCTATTCACTGAGAAACACTAAATCATTCATATGCAGAATCACCACCTCCTGAGAAAAACGTTTAAAATGACGAGAGGATCATTGTATTTCATTACTCGGATGACCTATAAATATGGAGCATGACAGTCACAACAAGCTGAAGGCTTTCCACATGTGGTTCTGAGTATTTCTTTTCTTTATAAAGGACTTGTCAGCAGGTCTAAACACACTATTACAAATGTAATGGGTAAGGTCAAGTAAGGAACTTTGCTTTTTACCTTTTACTTTTTTGAAGGAGAGTTGTGCCTTTTATTTCATTATTTCTCTGAATAATTACTTGACTACTTTTGTGACAAAAAAACATACTCCCCTCGTACTTTGTATGTACAGTACGCAACAACGTTTTACCTTATTATAACTAATCATAACCCAGGATTAAAAGCTGCTACGAAGCTTTATTGCTGTATAGAAGACATGAAACAGTGTATTCAAGATTTGATAGTACATGGTAGTACATGTGGTAGTATTTAAGGAATGCTGCAGTGGGTTACTTAAAGCATGCAAGTAATGGTTTCTGTGATAGGGGAGATAAATGGTTTGTCTCTCTTTTGGTTATAGAATATCCATTCACAAACATGAGACATGATCTTTTCCCAAAGAGTTACGATCAATGGACTCTCTCTGATGGCCAGCATATGAAATACCGGGTTTAATTTTTGTACCAATATAAATCTCAACAATGTTCAGGAAAAAAAAAGTTTTCATTTTTGTTCCTTACTCCCATTTCATTTGAACGCTACATATAGAAAATCAATCAAATGCTCAAAATTCTGAGAGCTTTCTCATATTTTTATGACTTTCTGAGAGTATTACTGAATACCAATGCCAACATCACCCTCTGCAAGACAAAACACCAGACTTCTAAACAAAAAGTCAGATTCTGACAAAACTAAAACATGACCATATACACTTATATAATCCAGTTAAATTAGAGAGGAAAGACAAATACAAATCAAAAGACAACTACATACTAGACTAGTATATACTGTATATAAATCTACAAAAGCAAAGATCCAAACTTGGTATTACATTTTATTTTGAGATATATTGCTTTTAACACAATTTTTTAAATGAAAAATGTTTACTTAATGCAAGCTGTTTCTAAGTGTCTGAAAGTTGACCACAAAGGGAAAACCCCATATCCCTATATCCATTGCCCTTAAACTGACGAGAGTTACAGTAATGAATATTTTACATACTGCATTTCATTTTTTATAGATTTGGTGCTTGGGCCTACTCATTGCATCAATCTGTGAACTTTCACACTAAAAGGTGCCCTTTTCAATACTTCACACCTACACTGAAAAGCTTAAACATAACCATAGGCGCTTTTTGAAAAAATTCAATGAAGAAAGCATGCAATTTCTGACTAAAAAATAAACCGTTGATAAGAGTTGGGATCTTATGCAGCTCTTCGGAAATACAGTAAAACCTTAAAGTCAGTGTTGAAAAACAAAATCACTGCTTCGACAGAACACAAACACAGTTATCACAGGTTGTTTAGTGGAAAATCAATGTCATCAATAAACCTCAATGAAAAATAAATCACAAAGACCCTGAATCTACACTAAAATAAGTACTCAGCTTCACATTCAACTGCACTGAGAATATAGGCAAAAGAGAGAAGGGAAAATATTTTTTTAAATGTTCAGATTTCAATTATTCATTTTTAAAGTTTTATCACCATACAAGCCACCTTAATTTGACAATGCCTGGCATGAAAAAAATAAACTATGTCCAGTCACTAGAGATGTGTGAACATCCCACCCCACACACCATGAACTGCTTTTGAAAACTGATAAACATAATCAATGTTCTGTACCAAGTCACAAATGAATAAATGAAAAAAAAACTGCTCGGTGCGAGATTACATCTCCCTCGATTTTAAATTAGAACACCAAGTAAGCAGGTAGGAAAAACCTTAATTTCAGAACTCAGATTAATTTATTAAGTTTATATAAATGTTGAATAAGAATTGAATCTGAAAGTTTCCCCTTTCATATAGTACCATTTACATAGTCTATATAATCATTATTTTGTCAAAATAACATTTTCATTTAAATTCTTAAGTTATTCAAACTTTTTACTTCAATTATCACCTAGAAAAGTTATTTTTAGTAATAAAAGTAATGCCTGCAGCCTGCAGAGAGCTTACAGTACATATGCATCCTTACACAAAAAATTTTAAAAACAGATCTATGGTTTGTGAAAGAAGACACTGTCTGTAAATGTACCCCCCTCACAAAAACATCCATCCATTAACTTTCTGACCACTTAATTCAATTCAGGGTCGAATGGGAGCCAGAACCTATCCTGCAAGCAAGCCTGCAACCAACAGGCTCAAGGTGGAATACACCCTGGACAGGACAACACAAACAAACATAGGGAGAACAATACAAACTCCTCTCAGAATATCAGGACCCAATTATATGGGAATATAGTCTGGATTTTTTATTTACATTTACGAAGTGTTGCTTTCTTAGTTGTGTTTCTAGTGCTGCCCCAGTAGAATGTCTTACAAGAAAAGATTTCCTAAGAACAAATCTTGTCGCTGCCTTCTACAAGTTTGCAATGTTTGATTCTGGTTTTCCTCTGGCCACCTAAAACTCCACTTTTCATTTTGTAGGATCAACCATCATACCCTCATATTCAACACACATCTTCACCGAGATGCTTCTGCAGAGGCGTCTCCTACCTCCAGCTGACTCCTGAGGTCCTTAATGCGAGCACCGTCCTGTGAAAGGTCCTCCCTCTGTGAGGTGTCTGATAGCATGTTGGCCGTGGTCTCGGCCTCCGGCAGCCACTTGAGGAATCCCTCCAGTTCCCTCAGCGATCCCTGGAGGGACTTCATCTCCATGTCTAGGGAGCTCTGTCTGTCATTCGCTCTGAGGGAACAGAAGCACAGGACAAGGTTTCAGACCTCAGCAGAGTATTTTTGGGCTTTCTCAATAGTGCGATTGGGTCATTTTTCTAGTTCCCTCGGTATTGCCTTCTCTGTTAATTTTCTTAAAAGTTCTTAATTCAAAGTGGATACACTTCTCAAGAGTTTTGCTAACTCGCTATGAGGTTGCTGAGTAACTTTTCTGAATTAAGCGAAGTGCTTTGAATCTGAAGGGGCTCTTCTAACTGCACATCCAAGATAATGCAGTTTTTCTGGCACAGTAGTGAATGGAACCGAGGATGGCTTGTTTGCACAGACCCCAAGACCAGAGACGACACAAGGGAAAAGGTCTAAAAAGGACTGGAAGTTAATTAGCACAAGTTAATTTACCCAAAGAATTTGGATGGGGATGGTGGAGGGTAAATTGCCTAAAATCGA
The DNA here is from genome assembly GCF_055471065.1 of Atractosteus spatula. Taxonomy (NCBI): domain Eukaryota; kingdom Metazoa; phylum Chordata; class Actinopteri; order Semionotiformes; family Lepisosteidae; genus Atractosteus; species Atractosteus spatula. The sequence continues at coordinate 29,533,273 of NC_142707.1, forward strand.
ACAATATCGAGTGACAAAAGCACATTGTAAATCTAAACTAAAAAAAACATTTATAGTATTAACTTACTTGCAACAGCATGCCCAAAGAGATGACATATTCATTTTTTAATATGAAATCATTCTTTTGAAGTGATATTAGGTTGGCACACACCTACACAACTAGCCCACCAAGTCCCTGTCAAGTGGGTACATTGCCCAGCTCCCACAATCAAAAGCATTGTTTTGCCTTTTCCTGGCAAATCAGGAGTTGCACTGTGATTCACATAACTCCTACATCCAAGGCATCAAGTACTGTCCTTCCTGACAGTTTTGTACTACTATTGACTTAACGTTTTACCCCTCTCTGGCTCTGCCAGCAGAGAATGCTAATGACCTGTATTGTGAGGCTGTTTCTTCTACACCTCCCAAAGTCGCTGCCAAGATTGCAGTGGTCTTTGATTCGGATACTAATTACAGTTTGATATATCCTGCCCTAGGGCCAGTTCATCTTGCCAGCTCCTGTCAGTCTCTTCACTCTGCACATCATATTCTGCTGTGTTGTTCCCCATCCAATTCACCCAGCTATTCTAGGACCTTGGATATCCTTCTCTTCCAATTCCACACAATGTAAAGCCAAACATCCCAAAGAGCCACACTTTTTGCCGTGTTAACCCTTCACCTTCCTGACTCCCACGGGACAGTGCTATTGAAAAAGTCAGTCACATCTTTTAACTTCTGATCTTTCCTCATCTTCAGTTGCATTTTAAATTCTGGTGGTGAGAAGGCACATCTTCAAAAAGGTGGGGTCAATAACCATCCAATAACAGCTATTTTAAATCGACAAAAACACATTGCCAGCAAGCAGGATACCAAGGGGATGTTTTGTTTATATTCAATCAATTGTACAGGCAATATACTGGATTCTAAGAGTCAGTATATTAAATGGATGACATGAAAAAAAATGTGTTCCATATCATCCCAGCAGCTAAAAAAAGAGATTTTAACTACACAGCTATACTGTGCATGAAACAAAAAAAATCAGACTTACAAAATTAGCAATTTGGAAGCTCACAAATTATAGTTTCTATGGCAGGCCATAAAGGTAGACTAACAAAGGCTGACTGAAAATAACACTGGGAGATTGCATCTAATGAGCAATGATAAAACAGCACTATTACGTTAATGACACAAGGGAAGCACAGAATTCCACCACTGAAGTTGGAACTTGTACTGTTAACAGTTTCCAAAAAAGCTAATGCTGCCTACTGCAATTTCACATGCTCACTCCCATGCTCTAATTTTCATATACTCTAGTTTTTTCAATGTAATTAAAATGTCATTTTTTAAACCTTTTTTACACCAGTTGAATTAATTCAATGGCAACCTGAAAAGTGTTCAATTACACACGAGGGGATTTACTGGAGCAACATGAGCAAAGCACCTTGCTGAAGGGAGAAACAGCAGCATCGCACCCAGGTGCTGGACACAAAATCCAGAGATCCTGATCCCTCAGTCCTAAATCCTCTTCCCCCCTGCTGCCCATTCGATACATGATGATCAATTTACAAGTCACTGCCCACATCCAGACACACAAAGACACCTGTTTCTGATGGCATCCCAAGCTGAAGTATGTTTGTCCATGATCTCCTTCACCTTTCTGGTGTCATCAGAGGCATAGTCACGAAGCAGCTTGCTAGACAGATCATTGAAGGAAGCCACTGTAATCTGCCCCCTGTTCAAATCCTGCAAAAACATCTGTGAAAACATTAAAACAAAGTTTTTCGAGGTTTCATCCTCATTTGAATTATTTTAATCCACTACTGCACTAATCAGCGTTTTACAGTGATATTCCCCAACTTGGTGTCCCTTCTTTCTGAAATGAAAAAACTGAGTATTATCACAATAATTGCAAAACCTTTCAAACATGTACAGTACATGCTCAGACCATTAATGCTGTACATAATAGTCTGTGTTGCATGTTCAGACTGGCCCTCCCCTGATTTAAGTGTGATGCAGGCACCACCTGCTGTTCATTTGTGGTATTTTCTTTAAAACATCACTTGTAACAGAACGTTACATCAAGAAAATAAGAAAAATGCCCACTCTTCGAAGTTAAAAACTGAATTTATGGGTGGACATTCACAAGGCTGAAAGAAAGCTTTCTGTGCATCTCTAATTATGTAAAACAAATACATTATAGAAGAATAACTTCACATTAAAAACTGTTTTTTTGCAAAGCAACAATTAATACTTTTTATTCTGCAAATGCAGGACAAAAATAAACTCATGTCATGCAGCGAGTCTGCTGTGTTTACAGTTCTGCACAGTCCAACCTTATTGTCATTCAGCTGTTTGGTCAGGGGTTCCCTTGATGCCTGCAACAGGTTGTGCAGGCGTGCCTCATTTTGTCCAATGAGAGCCATAACATCTCTCCTCTGGTCTTCCCACTGGTTGCTGTCAGTAATCATCTCTTCCAGCTGCTGCAGCCTGGCTTCCACACCATGCTGAGTACTGTCCCACTGGCTGCGCACTCTCTCCACTGGGGAAAGACACAGAGGACTAGCTGCTTGTGCCAGTGCTCAACACACCTCCTCCCAACACGCTTAGCTCAAGGTTTACAACAAATATGGCATTTAGACTGTGTTTAATTTCTGAAGGACAGGATATCACTGATTGAGTTTCTAAGTTATTTTAATTTATTCACTACTGCATTTCAAATATATTGAAAAATAGAGCACTTCCAAACAGCAAAAAAAATCACCATCTAATTATTGTCAGGAAAAGGACATTAGTCAATGCCACTACTAAAAGTCACATGTTTTGAACCAGATGCAGATGTTTTCTTGTGGATTTTCTGACACATGATATATAGCCAATTTGGCTTAGTCCAGCTGCCAAAACACTAAAAGTATGAAGGAGCTGTTTTATTGATAAGTGGGTTTTTAGTGTTGTTTTACTGATAAGACATTTGACTAATATCCAAAATTAGTCAAATTAATGTTTCTAAAAATCTACATGTATGTTTATGATGCTCAATATATGTTTTCTATTTCCTCTTTTAAGGCTTTATTTAGTGCTGAATTCCAAGATGTATTTCTGTGTTTGCAAAGAACATTTTTTACACAACTTTTTTGAAAAAGTGTTTTAAGTCCACCAGTCTCAAAATGTTTTCTTAATACAAATGTTTTAGCTCTCACGAAAATGTGATTCCTGAAGTCTAAAGGCTTTCTGAACAGAGAAACAACATAAGGAATAGGATAGTGAGTTTAAGAAAAAATAGTGACAATGATGCAACATAATATAAATAAAACAGATTTCTCTCTTACATTTCTCAGTAATGGCTGTACGCACATCCACATTAGAAGTCTTGTTCTTGATATTCTGCGCAAGAGTGAAAATATCCTCCAGCTGAGGGTGTCTCTGCTCCAAATCAGTCTTTGTCACCTAGAAAATAACATGGTTCCATTTTTTAAATAGAAAAGGATAAAAGCACAAAAAGTGTAATAAAGACTTGAATGACAGCATATTTAAAGAGTAGTTAAAACATCTGAGTAATTTAACATTAAATCAACCATAATAGGAGGCTATCACTAGAATAAAAAATAATACAATTATCATTCATGTCTAAGTAATTTTTAAGAAACACCACTATAATAGCTATCTATACACCTTTACAGCTTCATATCACAAATGTTCACAGCAAAAAATCTAAATCCAGTAAAGCACCATAAAACCTGGAAAAAACCCTGCATTGAGAGAATCTTTTAGTAAACTCATTTGTATTAAAATATTTTTAAAACCACTGTATATTTTCAAATACGTTTTTAAAACCACTTCAACACTAGTGCTACCAATGTATTTCTAGCACTAAAACTTAAAAGGAAAATGAATTTACAGGTAAACTTACTAGATATACATGTAATGTGTGCTGATAATAGTTATAAGCTTAAGTTGTAATGTCACCACTGCTGTTAATGATAAGGTCAGACAGATTGCTTATACAGGAAAAGGAAAAATAGACCAAGCAATTTTATTCTTATACTGTATGCCACCTTTCAATTAAGTATTCTCAAAGCACTTTACATGAATTATACATAAACGTACAGTAGGCAGAAAAATAATAAAATACAGAAATATATTCTTTATAACATTAAAAGAAAGAATAAGGTATTGAAGGCCATCGAAAATAGGTAAGTCTTGAGGCGAGATTTAAAAACATCAGCAGATGGTGCATTTTTAATATGGTCAGGAAGTGAATTCCAAAGATGGGAGGCTACCACTGAAAAGCTCAGTCCCGTGCAATGGCTAACTAAGGCTGGAATGTAGTTATCTAGTTTTCAGGACTTACCTTGAGACGGCTAATTGTGGTTTTGATCTCCTCCACATCTCCAACAGTGACAATGTTTGACTTTAGCATCTGGTCAATGAGGACCAGCCAGTCAGCAAGTTCGGTGGCTGTCTCATTCAGATCTGTAGGGGCTACAAGCTCTGGGCTGCGAAGTGTCTGGTGGGCAGAATCTGAAGTTACCAGGCTAGCCATCTGGACTGCTGAGGGCACTGAAATTTAAAATAAATCATAATCAGCAACATACTACAAAAATCACACTAAAATACTTTTAGCTCCACTGTTGTTGTTATAAATTTTTGTCTGACCCTTTGATCCAAAGAGGCTCAGATTTGTGTCTATTTATGTAGTTGGACATGTTAGTGTCCAGCTGAGCTTAGCAATCTGACCTTAGCAAGAGGTACAACAGCAGCACCTCAACCTGGATTTGAACCACACCATAGCACTGTACCACATGCTTCTTTTTTATAAATACGGGTTGGGAAAAAAAGTCACAAAAATATAATTAAAAATAAGTTCAGTAGTGGAACAAAACTAATAAAAAATAAAAAGAACCCAACATTAACATCAAACGTAAAATTAAATGTGACCTTACATTGAAGATGTATTACGCACAGAAAAAAATAACATGTATGTATTCATTATTCCATAGAGGTTTTTTAAAAGTTACTGTACATATGACATATGACTGTACATATGTTTTTCAGAACTTAAAGTGTATTATGTTAAGAACATTTACAAGCCATGTGTTATTTCAAAAGTACTGCAATAAAGGTAAATGATGCAAAAACAATCCCCCCTCCCACCACCTTTTTAAAAAGTCTGAAACAAAATGTTTGACTGCTATGGTCAACACTTTCAGGGCCAGGGGCCAAGAGGAATCCCATCCCTTTACCTGTGACCTTCTGCTGCATGACCTGCTGGGTCCAGCTGACAGGAGACACCTGAGCCGCTTCCTTCACCGTGAAGTCCAGAGCCTTCCAATCAGCAGCCAGCTGCTCCACTTTACTCTGCACACAGGCACAGCAGAGACCACATGTTAACACCAGATTGCTTTAGCCCCACACAAATACTGGGCATGCTGTGCTGATACCTTTCATTAGAAATTACGTGCCCCAGGCTGTGTGTTCGACTACAAAGATCATTTAAATGAAAAACATTCTTCAAGGACAACAAAAAGTACATAGTATGAAAATAGGCTTCCAGCATTAAACCAACTGGGAACCTGAGAAAGTATTATGAAAAATGCTTTCTCTTTTACAAAACGCCTCCAAAGGTATTGCGACAGCAAATGCAAAACTTATTTTTGCTTTACAGTGAAGCAATTTGTAATGGTAATTGAGTTTACCAATCTCTTGTGTAATCATTTAAGATGCTTTACAAAGCCTTTGCTGGAGCACCAGTAAACTTCAAAATTGATTTAGACATATTTGACTTCATCTTCTGTAAGGAGGAGTAGGATAGAATTCCTCCTAGGCAGTGTGAGAGACTGATCAACTCTTACAGGAAACATTTAATTCAAGTTATTGCTGCTAAAGGGGATGCTACATGGTTTTTTTCCATGCAAAGATATTAAATGCTGGCTGATTTATTTTTAAATAATGACAAAGTAGAATTATTGTGCGTTACTTGTCAAATGAGTTTAGTTTTATCTCCTATTAGGACTTGGTGAGGACTAGGTGAAGGTGAAATCTGTTAAGCATTCTGAAATATGTTAAACCATAAAATCTTAAAGGGGTGTACTTATTTTTTGCTTTTTCACCAGACAGTACATCAGCAAAAACTAACGAGCCAGTTCCATAGGCAGCCACGTACACCCTGGCTATGACATGATCTCTACTGTGCCTTTCTCCACACTTAAACGTTTCCATCACTTTAGTAAAGGGATATTTTAAGTCTCTTCTGTCAACAAAACTTCATTAAAATTCAAAACTTCATAGCTGTACTTTGCAAAATTCTATGCAGAAAGGCTCTATCAGCTTTTAGAAATTATGGCCCATCCTTTTTTACCATACTGCTTTATGTCTGTGATATATGATGGTTTCTTGCTTCAGGTCCTGCTGTAATATTTCAATGGGGTTTAAGTTCAGACTTTGACTTATCTAATCCAAAACACAAAATTGCTTCTTTAACCATTCTCTTGTAAAATAGATCTGCTTGTAATTTTTTAATCATTTGCTTGCTGCAAGAACCACCTTCTCCTCAGCTACAGTTAAAGAACCGATGGCCTGACATTCTCCTCAAAAATTTGCTGATACAACGCCAAATCCATGGTTCCATCATTGGAACCATCCACGAAGCTGCTGCCTGGATCCTAAGGGCAGCAAAGCAGCCACAAACCATGATACTTCCAACTCTATGCTTGACGTTCAGGATGAGGAAGGCAGTGTTTTGTTTTAATCACACAAAAGATACAGTGCAGTCCATAAGTATTTGGACAGTGACACAACTTTTGTTGTTTTGGCTCTGTACTCCAGCACATTTGAAATGAAACAATGACTATGAGGTTAAAGTGCTGAATGTCAGCTTTAATTTGAGGGTATTTACATATATATTGGGTGAACCATAAAGGAATCACAGCCATTTTTATACATAGTCTTCCCCATTTAGGAACCATGTAGACCGCAGGGTGAGCACCCCCTACTGGTCCCACTAACACCTTTTCCAGCAGCAACCTTAGTTTTGCCAGGAGCTCTCCCATCCAGGTACTGGCCAGGCTTAGCTTCAGTAAGTTGCCTATTGTTAGTTGCAGGGTGACATCAGTAGTCCTTTGGATCATCCAGATCCTCTTTGGCGAATTCAGAACAGCACTCGATACTCTTTTAGAGAGTAATGGTTTCTTCCTGGCTAGCACCCCATGAAAACCATTCCCATTTAGTCTTTTCCTGAAGGTGGAGGCATGAACACTGACAATGGTGCAGTGAGAGAGGCCTGCAGATCCTTAGATGTTGGAGTGGGGTTCATTGTGATTTCCTGGATGACGTTCCACGTTGTTCTTAAGGAGACCTGAACTGGATGGATGGAACCTCCAGTTTCATTGGCAAATATAAACCCTTTTGATTATTTAAGAAAATACCTGCTTCAATTAAACAAAGCTATCACAGTAAGAAACTGCAATTTCCTTTATTATATTATGTGAATATTAGGGGTTCACAGTCTTTATTTTCATCACTGTTAACACTGCAAACAATCCTTTCAAACACAAAATTCACAGAAGTGGAAAACTAAAGAAGCCTATTAGCACTACAGAAAATAAAAAAATACTGCATTTAAACAAGACACTATTGAGATTAAAGGAGATAGCATTGGGTTATGATGAGATACCACTGCTAACACATCACCAGCAACAGGACTCTCTTCATAAATGCATTACTCTGTTGACTAAGGCAGTAACTTGTGTGGTGTCCTGGAATCTTTTTGATTTTGATTTGCATTCCTGTATGTCTTTATATTAATGTCTGTTCAAACCGACACAGAAATACTGTTTCTCCTCCCTTCACATTCCACATTTCCTGACTTTTGCTGTGTAATTCCAACTGAAATGCATTTGATATAAGCATAGACTGAAATCTTTCAGGATTTTGTGCTTAAATACTCAACGACCCAACAACAATAGCAGTAATCCAACAGTAGTAATGGTAACAAAGGCAGTGATCCAACAGCAGGTATAATCTTACTTTTAAGTCATCGTAAATGTATTCTGTTCAATGTTTAAAGATTAGGCAGCAACATGTTTGCATGTTTCTGGTTTGCTCACGAAGAATGAAATACTGTATGTTTGTAAAGCTGTGTCATTTCAGATTTTCAAAAAAATTGTGAAAATGACATGCGTAAATGCGACACTGATAAGCATTCCTGGGTTACAAAAGGCAGTACGTACAGTATGCTCCTTTAGATTAATTCATTTGCACAAAATCGTGTTTGATGATATTCTTCTGTTAATGACAATGGTGCTTCGCATGAGACAACATTATTTTATATATATTGCAGGATATTAATATTAGGCTTATATCTTGCTAATAATATCTTGTTTACTAAGTAACTATGACATTTAAACACAATGTTATTTAGTAAAATGCAATATTATCTAATTCAAACATTATACTTTTTTTTCCCTGTGATGCTAGTATGCTTCCATAGAAAAGTACTGTATATATACAAACACAAGCATGCTCACCTTCTCTTGGGGAAGTAGCTGGTGCCTTTTCTGAAGCTCAATAGATCTGGCAAGTAGATCTTCAAGCTCTCTCTTGTGTTCCTTCATTGTCTTCTCCAGAACCTAGAAAATTAGACAGTAATAACATTCTAAATTATGACTGTTTTTAAAACTTTCTTCAAAAGAATTTTTAATGTTTAAATGCCAAGAGAAAAAAATTGCAAATGCATATTGTATACACAATACAGAAAATAATCAAAATTATTTTTGTTTCCATGTGACCCTTTAGATAAAAATAAACTTATATGGATATTTTTATATTTAAAAAGCATTTCTACTGATGAACAGGTCTATTTCCATGCTTAATTCAGTTTGGATTTATATGCATTGACCTGCAGCTTCCATGTTTCAGATTTTATATTTGGTTTTGGAAAGTCCCTCTAATTTCTATAATCGGAAGGGGTCTGACTAAAACATTACTTAGTGAAACAACAATTCAGGGTGGCAAATGGAAAAGAAAATCCACCCACTCAATCAAGAAATTACTATTTTCCATCTATTTTCCATCCATTTTGGGGTTTTCAGAAGTATTCATGGTGTTTTATTCCTTAGTAAAACTAACAAAATATCCCCTTAACCCTATCTCTTTATAGCTAATCTTTAATATGTAACATGCACACAATATAACATTAACATAGTACCTGATTCTCTGAGGCTGACAGGTGACCAGGCGTTCGTGAGCACAGCTGCTGCCTTGTCACAATCACCCAGTCTGACAGACAGTCCATTTTGTCCTGGAATTGTCTGTGACTCTGCAAGTTCACCTCCACTTCACCTACTTTATCCAAAAGCTCCTTTGTTACCTAGATAAAAAGGTTGTGGTTAATAATAAATGTGTTAAATTACACAAAAATAATCTAATATTCAACATAATGAAATTTGCTCCTGAAAACGTTACATATGTATCACATAAAACCATCCGTCAAAGGTGAAATCCACATTAAACAAACATTTTTGCTAAGCTTCCATTATATAGACAATTCTTATCTTTTAGCAACAGGCAAAAATGTTTATAGTTTCCAATCACTGAGTCTCAGGGTCATATATTCACAAAATTAAGAAATCCTTATTAAACTGTGCACAGTTCTTGTTCTTGCCTGATGCCTCCCTGTCTTTCTGATCATTTCCTTGGGGAACTGCTCAGACCTCAGATAATGAATCCCCATAACAATGACAATGTCAGGAAAAAGTACATTTCAACAGCAGGTGAAGTAGTAAACCCAAGAGTAAAACTAAACTATATGAACAATACATTTAAAGCCATAGAGAAAGGAGAGATATTTAAGCGAGTTATAATAATGATATTAGCTGCATAATCTCCAATGTGTTTGAACTGTGAATTACACAAACAGGATCTATCTCCGATTTGTGAAGCCTAGGGTAAAAAGGACTTAACCAGCATACTGCAGACTAAAATCTGTACTATAATCATGCAATAAGTCCTTAAGATAACCTGAAGCTTACCACCCAGTGCATAATACATGACATGAGGAGTCTTAAAGTTCAGATTGTCCAGGGAGCCAGTGCAATTTAAAGACATGAGCTATTACTGTTGCTGAGTATGTTAGTTAGCACTCAAGCCACAGATGTCTGGACTTGCTACAGTCTATTTAGTACCTTAGAACAGGGATTCCCTGTCCTTTTCTTGGAGCCCCACACATCTGCTGTTTTATTATTCCAGCCAAGGTCTCGGTTACAAAACTAATCCTATTATTTGGATAAAGGTTTAATTTGATTTTTTTTGTTTTGAGCTCCGAACTTGTTGGTAGTTGCGTTTTAACTATTGTGTTTCATAATTAAGCAAAGATTACCAACTTTCAAACTGGAGGGAAAAAAAAAATTGTTGAACTTGTTGGTTTTAATTAAGTAAAAACCTCAGCTGGAAACAAGCAAAAGGTGTGTGGGTGCCCAAACTCTACACTGGGAACCCTGCCTTAGAATATAACCTGATAAGTAAGGCATAACCGTATTCAAATCCAGATGAAATAAAACTGATTAAATATTAATATTTAAGTATAGGACAGAGTCTAAACTGCCCTTGAGACTTTCCAAAGGACTTTCTGTACCATCAACAGCAACACAGAAGCTTTGCAAAAATGATGGCAGGAGTCTCCGGGCATAATCTTCTGAAGGTTTTGTTATATCCCTATCCCATATCACAAACAGCCTGTTCTGTGCCCAAGACAAGGAGAGTTTCCCAGCCTCCCTTACCTTGCTCCAGTTCATGTTGATGGCTCTCAGTCGAGTGACATGCTTGTCTCGGTCCTGCAAGCTGAGGGTTTTGCTGGACAGTATATGAGGACCGTTCTTATTGAGCCAAGTTAGCTTTTCATTCTGGACATCCATTTCTTCTGCCAGGGCCTTGTGAGGGGCAAAAAATGAAAGTAGAAGAATTGATGCACCAAACATTATTTATCATCTAGGGGCTTCAGGGCTTTTCAATAACATTTATTAATAACATTATTACTCAGACTGTGGGGACTGAGTTAATGAAGAAATGAAAAAAATAGACTTAGGACAAATAAATCAGATTAATTGTTTATTTCCCTAACATTGGCTGGTTGTAGGCTGTGGTCTTTCATGATCCCGGTCTTAATTCCCCAACAACATTAAATTAATTCAAAGGAATTCATAATTGAAAGTACAGTTAACCCATTCAAACTCACAGCTCACACACAAGCTTGCCCTCAACATTACAGAAAAGCAAAGAAAACATTTCTCTAGAAAGTAACCGCAGTGGTGTCTTGCCTTGAGTTCTTGGAGGTTTGTGTCAGCAGCAGTGACTGGCAGAGTTCCCACAGCACACTCAGCCTGCTCTAACCAGAGAGCCAGTTCATCTGTCCTCCTCAGCAAGTCTGCCAGCTGTGGGTCCCCTGCCCTGAGGCTGGTCACAACACAAAGCATGGTAAGATTTCTAGGACAAGAAGATACAGTGAAAATATAGCACTAGTGGTGGCTGAGCACCACTTGAAAGGAAATTATTTAAATTAAATCTCTGAAAAACTCTGAAGTTCACCACCGACACTGACTTTTTATTGCCTCACAATAGGCATATTGAAAGAAATCATTATTTCACAAAGAAATGTAATTTAATCATACCATAGATCTACATTTTATCTACCCACATTCTAACCATGAAACTTAAAGTTGAGATCAATAGACTCCTAAGGAAAGTACAGCACAAACCAAATGGATTTTAAAATAAATAATTTCAGTATTAACAATTTAATTATAATTCTATACCTATTTGTTCATCACTAATCTATAGAAATAAACATCCTTTAGAGAGAACCAGAGGACAGAGGGGGATGATAACGAGTAACAATAACCTGAAGAAAGGTCATACACAGAGCGAAAGACTAAAGGCCTTTGCACGGGATTAATTTACTCTTTGTACTTCTATCCAATCTACTTCACAAGTGACTTTGTTTGTGTAAATGAAATAAAGAAGTCAATAAAGAAAGCTAAATTATTTAAAAGCAGTTTCTACTAAGTTTTGTTTGTGGTTTCATACAGTTGCCTGCACTTTATCAAACATTTCATCTTAAATGCTTTGGGAAATCTTGTTGCCATCTTGGTCAATCATGTAGCCATCTTTCTTTGACCACTGTGATTTTTGGATTCTATGTGGGGAAGGAGGTGAAGTGGTAGCGTCGGCCCTGCAGCTGTAGGGATATCCTGAAGCTAACAGCTGAGGTTACCTGTGCTGCCGCTCCCTGATCTCTTTGAAGACGTTCTTCCAGCGCCTGTTGAGACCTCCCAGTTTCTCCTGCAGCAGGCTGCTGTCTGGGGCAGACAGCTGTCTGATGATGCCCTCACCCGTCTGGTTCAAGGTGGAATAAATGGGCTGGTGGCTTGTCAGACCTTCCTCGAGCTCCTGAAGATACACCAGTTACACTGAAACCTCAGCTGATCGCATTATCTCATGCTCTCCCAATATTACTTACTGGTTTACTTCTTCTTATTATTACTGGTTTTTCTTTTTCTTATCCTGTTAACTGCTTAAAAATCTCTATGAATCAATATGATAACATCAGGAAAAATCCCCATAGAGTTGTTTCTTAATTGGCAAATAAAATAACACTGGAAGAGCTTAGTTTATTATTATGAAAATGCCATTATGAGGTTGTTGAAGAACATTAAAATATTATTTTCATGACAATTTATCATTATATTAAAGCACTGAAACTAATGGCCTCATCAGATTTCATTTGCTTTTCTCATGTTAGAAACTTTAAAATCTAACACCAATTACAAAAGCTGATGCTTTGACAGAGAGACTCATTAAAAAAATCTGCTTTAAACTAAAGAACTCAAATGGGATTACAGAATCTCTTATGTGAAGGGTTTTGAAGAATTACATCTACAAGAAAAACAATAAAGCTTATTCAATTTACAACACAATTATTCACCAGACATTTCCTTTGTGTCAAGTGTTTTGGATAATTATATTCTGGCTATGGAGCTACATCCGAGGCAATATGAGATCAAGTGAGCCTGTTCTAAGATGTATTTTGTTGTTTGTAATGTCTTTAAACAGCAGGGAGCAGCTGTTTTTTTAATAACTTTATGAAGTATATTCATTGAATTGAAATATACTTCACATAAACTGTAGCAGTTTATTCTTCACTTCAAAAAGCACAGCAGCAAACCCGGTATAGAACAACTAGCAAAATTTAAAATAGAGAAACAATTAAAAATAATTTTGATTTTCATATACAGTAATTAAAATTAAAATTTTAGACTGCAAACTTTAATATAGACAAAACAAATTCACTTATCATTGTAAAAGAAAAACATATTTACCAGTGGGCATAGAGTATGCACAGATATTTTAAACATTGATAGCAACTTTTCTTACTTCTTTCCGCCATTCTTATAATTTACCAAAACTATAAGAAAGACAAAGATGAGTAGATCTAACTGAACATATAGAGGTTGAAAAAAAGAGAAAGAGAAAGGGACAAAAAGTTTCAGCTGCCGAGTCAAATTCAGATTTTCAGTGTGGAATTAATGTCTACATGTTGCTTTGCAGCCTGAACTCTGAGGCAGTTCTCCACACAACTCTAATGGCTGCAATTTCTGTATCTTGGTATTAGAAGGCAGTTCATGACTGCAAAAGGGAAAATACAAGGTAAGTATCATCTAAGCAGCATCTGATTTCCTACAAATCTTAAAGATCCAAGTCCAATCTACAGATCTCAATATTAGAGGTGTTATAAAAATACAGACTTCTCGAATAGATAATTATAGATATTATTAAGCTAATTATTAATAATTCAATTTTAAAAGAGCTGCCATTTTCAATGTACTTAGCTGCTCCTCCAAAATTCTCCTCATTACAAAAGTCAATATTTTACATTTGACATTTTCATGACTTAAACAGTAATGCAGGCATGTCTCCCTGTCCAGCTTACAACAAACTGCCTTTCTCTTAGTATATTGTTCAATAAAAGTTATTTTTATATCATTCAAAAAAGACTGAAATGGCAGCAAACAGAGGTGGTATGAATTTTTCCAGGCAAAGCAAAAAGTTAAGTATTTTAAATGTTACCCTTGATATCTTTTATTAGTACTTACAAGTTTTCTGCTACCCCCTCCCATGCTTGATTGATATGTTTGTGGAATGTTAGGGTTAGTTTTACATTTGTTAATGGCTTCATATTAAACTTTTTATTTTTAATTCAAGTAATGACTTTTGTCCTAGCAGCATAAACAGGACTTTGTCATGAAGACCACTGCTGCAAACTAAACTTAAGCCAAATACTGCATAACTTTTTGCTTATTTAACAGCTGAAAGGCTAAAGTGTGTTGATGTACCTGCTGATGCATCTTTGCCTTTTCCAAATCCAGTGCTCCATCAGGACCTTTCCCATCAGCCAACACCTGCTCAGCCTCTGTCACCCACTGGCTCAGGTCATTGAGGTCACAGTGGAACTGACGCCACTCCTCCACTGACTTGTCAAAGCACCTGCAAAAGGGGTGAGGGCAAAATGCCTTTACGTTCCTGGAGTCTACGCTTCTACAGTGCTGTGAAAAAATAAGTACACCCCATGAAAAGGTGTGTGTTTTTCAACATATTTGCATCTATGGATATTTGATCTTCATTTCAACATATTGATAGATAAAGTTGATCTAATTTAACACATAACATTGAAACGTATCATTTATTCAACAAAAAAAGTCAGAAATGCAATTATCTGCTGTGAAAAAAATAAGTACACCCCCTAGCTTCACAACTGGTGTTGTCCCCTTTGGCAGAAACCACTTCTTGTAGGCATTTCTTGTAATTGTCTATCACTTTCCTACATCGACTTGGATAAATTTTTGTCCACTCCTCCTTCAGCTGTGTGATGTTTGATGGCTTTCTTGCATGTACTGCCCATTTCAAGTACCCCCACAGCATTTCTATGGGGCTAAGATTCGGACTTTGACTTGGCCAATCCATAACCCTTCATTTCTTCTTGAGTTTATTAGATTAGATTAGATTTGCTTGAGTTTTTTGGGTCATTGTCTTGTTGCAAGGTCCACTTACAGTTCAGCTTCAGCTTTTTGACAGATGGCCTCACATTCTCTTCGAGTACTCTCTGGTACAATGTGGAATTCATGGTTGACTATATGATGGCAAGCTGGCCAGGCCCTGCGGCAGAAAAGCAGCACCAAACCATAATGCTTCCACCACCATGCTTTACAGTTGGTATGAGGTTCTTTTGCTCAAAGGCAGTTTTTGGTTTTCGCCAAACATGACGTCTGGCATTGCAGCCAAACAGCTCTGCCTTTGTCTCATCCATCCAGAGCATATTGTTCCAATTGTCCTGAGGGCCTCAGAGCACTCTTTTGATCTGGGCATGATGTAGCCACACATCTCAATTGCTAAGAGCAAACCAGACCACAGGTTTCTGATGTTTATATAAGGCAGTGTCCTCCAAGATACTCTCTAATGATGTTCTAATCATTTTCACCTGTTTTGGTGCACCCAATTCTAATTTTAGGCATTTAATGCAATGATAAAGGTGGGGGTGTACTAATGTTTTTCGCACTTGGAAATTGCATTTCTGTTGATTTAAATGTACAAATGAGTGCAAAATGTGATTTTTCAATGTTATTTTTTAAAATTAGATCACCTTTATCTATCAGTATTGTTGAAATGATGATCAAATATCCTTTTGTGCAAAATTGTAAAAAAAATATTTTCATGGGATTTACTTACTTTTTTACACCACTGTACATCTCATTACATTAAGTGTTTTTTGTCATGATTTTTATTCTAATACAAAATATGATCCAGTTCCTGTGCCATCTTTCCATTAGGTCCACAAATCACATAGCTGTCACTGCTATAAGAAAAACAGCTTGCACAGATACTGTATAAGGAAACATATAATAATACAATCTATCCAAATATGATAAACTATAAATCAACAGTTCAAGCTAAGCAAAAGTAAAATTTACATGTGTTATTAAGTATAAGTAGTAAGGATTGATCTAAAAGAAAAGGGACGATGTACAAAATCTCTATTTTTGATTTTGCTTCCAACAAAGTTCAGGCACACCTGAATTCAATTATACACAGAACCATTCAGATTTAATGGTCTGATCTAAATTGGTGCTGTACTGTACATAATATTTGGTGTTTCATCTAATGCACATTTCAATAAGCATGTGCAAATAAGCTCTTCTCCAACAGGGACCACTGACATGAATACACATTAAAAGTCTTCAATTCTGTCTCTTAATACATTGTAGTTGTATTGGAAGCAACTGTAATGGAAGTTTGATTAAAAACACATAGCACCAAGCAGTTCTTATTTTGTGTTAAAACTAACAAACTAAAACAAATTATTGTTGTCTTATTACCTAAGTATGCAATTTTTTATTCTCTTAACATTTATCTTTGTCTGCCCTTTTAAAGTTTAAATAGACACAGTGCCTTTAGACTGGTATGTTGGCTTACTGGTATATTAAATGAATAAATTAGTTTTCAGCAGGTAATTCATAAAGTTCAAGCTGTGTATGTGGTAGGAGACAAAGAACATTATTTTAACTCATGCACACAAGAGCATTCTTGCACTGAAAGTTTCAAGTCCAACAGACTGCATTGCATTTACTCCCAAACTCAAAAATCCCATGCTAACAGGCAGCAGCGGTGTGTAAACACTCACATATATTAAAAACTTGTTCAGATTTACAAAATCTACAAAACAAAGAAAATTCAGTTATCTTAAATATCCCTTCATTTTATGCAGTGCCAAAAACTTTCTTAACAATAGAAAGACTGATTTAAGAAGACATACGATTCAGCTAGATACTGTAGCCATGTCAGGGACTATTAAAGAAACTGCTCTGAATGGAGTGCACAACTCAGAGGCTATAACACCAGTTCAACCTTTGTGACACAAAGAGCAAACACCTACCAGAGCAACCCACAGACTAACATTGAAAGCACAACTGTCTTATTGTCATGTGTCAAGAGTAAAAACATATTGTATGTCCACATGACCTATGAAGTATCCTTATATGATACTACAGAAATAACATGCACTGACATGTACAGTGTCTGCGAAAGTACCATCTACGTATATGTCTTTTTCACACCACAACCAACTGACTTAAAATGATAAATTATTTAAAATGACAAAATGACACCAACTATTACTACTACTAAAACCAACTATTTTGAACCTTCAAATTCAAAATAAAATAGATTAAAAAACAGAAGTAGTGCTTCTTTGATATGGGCTGTACATTTTAATGAGCTTTACTCTTCATCACACTATTCAATTTCTTAATTTGCAGGGGTTTTTTTTACGACTTCCCAGCAAAACACTTTCTCACAGGATTAGAGTCCTTATAGATCTGTGCCTCTGGAACAGAATTTGAAAAATATTTTAGGACTAAAAAAATGTTTATCCAACAATAACTTTAGTAATCGTGTACCCTTGGACAGACGAATGTAAGGTACAATGGTACACACATAATCAACACAAAGACAAACCTTCAAAAGGCAAAGTGTTAGCCTACTCTGAATAAAACTAAACTGAGACTATGTCAGCCTAAGACATAGCCAAATACATCGATCTACAGATTTAACAACTTATGTTAAACAAGTAAAAACAAAATACAGAGTACTACAATGAAAAATTATGACAGCTATCAGAAGATAAACACTCCCTCTATAAGCACAATGCATTTCTAAGATTAGAAAGAAAGTCCTTTTTTTTCCTTCAGTATACTGTACCTCTTTTACTCTGAACAGATGAAGCAGTGCCCACTCCACAAAATGCAACCCTTAACAACTTTTAAGTAAATGAGGCCTGGATGTATTTTCAAATTGCATAGCGGAAGACGACAGGCAAGACTATGCATACTCACCCTTTACGATCATTGTACATCCTATTGACTCTGTCCCATTCTGCATTCAGCTGGGTAAGTGCATCCCCTATCTGCACAACCTCCACTCTGGTTGCCTCCTGAATAGCATCAGGTTGCTTTTCATGAATAATGGCAACTTGCTCCCCGAGTTTCTCAAGGCTGTCCTTTATATTCTGCAGTACAGAAGAAAACAAAATCTTCAGCTGGCAGGAGATCAGCAATGAGCTCTAAGTCCCTGCTAAAACGCAAAAGGGTACACTTAATCCTGATAACTGGAAAAAATAAAATGAACAAAACCTCTTATTCTCACAATGGAAAAGCACAAAATTCCTCTGAGTAATGGACAATATCAACTTCAATCAGAGGCTCCCTGACAAATAATCTTCACAATCTCTGATCATTCATCTTCTCCTGAAATGTTGAAGTGACACCCAACTGAGCCAGGCAACTCAATTTGTCCCCTAAATGAAAATGACAAATCTGCTAGAAAAGAGCAATTTTTCTTTCCCAGTAAAATTAAAAACAAAGTGTGCTTTAAAACAAGTCTTTACTATGATGGCTTTCATGGAATTTGCCAATTTAACCTGGAGGCATATCTCGGGGTAAAACCTTCTGTCAGGTAATTACATAGAGTTCTAAACAGACTTTTACTTCTATGTTTCAGATGTTGAAAGGAGTCAATCTTATAGAAGAAAATCACTATGTAGAAAAGGTTTATCTTACCACAACATACAACAAATGTGCATTTAAGATTAGATAAATAACAATACCCTGCTTGCTTAAATTAATCTTGTAAAGCATCCAGCACCCTTATTAAAGAAAAAGTACAGACTTGCAGTCTTCTTTTTGTAAAGAAGTATGTCATGAAGAAGTATTTGTAATGAAGTATAAATCAAATAGTATGTCAAAAGATCCCAAATTAATCACAAGCATTGACTTGTTTTTCAAACCAAACCAACTACAGTGGTAAAAAAAATGCATCCATTCTTCATCAGATCCTACAGATCCATTAGAAAGCATTCACATCGGCATAACATACTAAAGAGTCTTCTTTCACCCTACAGGTCAATTCTACCTTCAGTGCATCCTCCTGGCTGGAGAAGTCCTCATACAGCCCACTGCTGAGCTCTGGAGAATTTATCAGGAGCTCAATGTCAGCCATGGCCAACAGCACCTTGTTAATATCGAGCAGATAGTCTGAGGGCAGGAGAGATGACACAATGTCGTCCACACCACTCTGATGTTCCTTCTGCTGATCAACAACAATACAATTAGACTCCACGTGATGGCAAAGACCAGAATGCGCAGCTGCCAATAATTTTTAATTCCAGACAACCATAAAATAAAACTGAAGGATGCTAATGAATACACATCACTCAAAGAAAAATGAGAATACAAACAGAATATGAGGTAACATTAATCACACACATCAAGTTCAAGAAAGAAAAGGCCAAGACAAGCAACATGACAAGGACTCTCACTTGAACATTTTCAAGGGCCTGTTAACAAAGGTAAGTAGCATAAAATATTGTTTTTCTCTACTGTTCACATTAGACACTTACTGTGCTCTTGAAGTGTGTTTTTTGAAATATCACAAACTGGTTTTCAATCTCCTGCCACCGCTTGTCAAATTGCACAATGTCCGACTGTTCTGTCTCATACCGAGATAAATCTTTTCTCCTCTCCTGAAGGGAACTGAACTCTTCTTTTCTCAACTCCAGTTCCTGCAACAACTCCTGTGAAAAACATCAAAAATCATTTTCATTAAATAATGTGTTGAATGACAACTCATAGGTTCTCCTGGAAACCATTAGACTAAACTTAAAGATAGAAGCTACCCCTGCTATAGATACACTAAATATATAAATACTAATTGCTGAACTTGCTAAAGTTTAAAGATGTCTTCAATATGATTCAAATATATGATTAAATAATTTAATTTTATGATTGCTCACAGAATATCATATACGATAATTAATAACTGTATACACTACCACATGTAGACCATTCTTATGTAACAAGTCTAAAGCTTCTTTCTTCGATCCAAAATCACTTTTGGAACTCCCTTTGGAATACTTTTTCACAAAGCTACCACCATTTACAATGAGACTGAAGTCAAGGCAAAGTGTAACTACTAAAATAGTTCAAGATGCTTTGCAGAACACAAGCCACAGATTTAAGACCCACTCAAAAACAAGACAACTCTGTTACCATGGTGGCTAACCACAGCCAGCTATTACCTGTAACTTCTCATCATCCTCAATGCCGTGCAGCCCTGACAGTCGATTCTCCGTCTCATTCATCCAACTGATGAGAGACTCCTTCTCCCTTTTGTACTGGGAGAATGCTGGGGCTACTTCAGGAGTATGTTTAGTCCTCGCTGTTTTCAATTCCTACAAGAAGAAATAATAGTGTCACTGTAGACACATACTGTAGCTATCACAATGACAGTGTGTCACGTGTACAGTTAAGTAAGAAATAAATTTTTAGCAGTCTATTTCTTTCTGAATATTATAATTCCTATACTTTTTTACTTATGATGAAACAACAGTTCATCAAACTCAAAAGAAACAGATATATCAAATGGTATTATTAGTTTTGACATACAGTAAGAAGGTTATGCATTAGTTGGTTGGTTTTTATGTCAATACTGCAGAGCTGCAGTGGCAATGCTAAGCTCACCCTCAGTGTGGAGTACTTGGTCTGCAGCAGAAGGAGTTTCTTGCACAGCTCCTCTCTCCCATCATCTGAGGTTTGCGGAAGCAGCCATTCTCCTCTCTGCAGCACATCTTCAATCTGGGCCTTTTCTTCATCCATCTGAAAAGTTAGCACACGTGTTTCTGTAGGGCTTGGCCTCAAAAGCAAGCTCACTAGGTTTTCAAAGACACAAAGTCTTTTACTTCTAAAAACTAGGATGCATTTTAAGTTGACAAAAGGCAGCTCTAATACCAAGAATATGACCTTGATCATTTGTTTTCTTGCTCTGTAAACCCTGCACAATGGCCTTGACAAACTGAACCATTGAGTCTGATCTGATAAGCTAAAAACACTAACGGTTTCAAAATGCATGTCCTTCTCAGAGGTTTTTTATGCATTCTTTAGCTTGGCCGTTTGACAGGCATTGTGCAGTGCCCTTCTGCAAATATCATCTTAACATTTTTTTTACTGAAAGATAATACACAATCAGATTAATGTTTTCCCCTTTTGGAGAAGGAAAGCTTGAATTATGATTTGATTACAGCAGAAGACAGTTTACATTGCAATACACATGAAGCTCAATGCTTAATGGCACTGGCAGAATACAGATTTTTAAGAGGCAATTTCAAGTCTTGTAGAAGTTTTGTAGAACAGAATTCCATTAGTGAAAACTGTACATTATAATAATAAAAAGTCCCCAAAAATCTGTTATTGTATCAAAATGTTCACACCAGGCCAACTATTTTAATGACCAAAATTGACTTCATTGTTACAGCTAGAGGGGACAAGGAAGTTTCTCTAAGAGTTTAGATCAAGTTAGTGACACCTAGAGATGTAAACCTTTCCAGCTTCAAAGCAGAGGGGATGTTTGCTGAGATGTGGGGGATCCCCAGATCAAAAACAATTGGAAAGTATTCCTTGGTTTACCTAGTTAATTTAAGTTGTGGTTAAATGATTGACAATGAGCATTTCAGAATTACGCCATATAAGATCACACTTAGACATACAAAAGGAGAGCAGAAGAGGAGAAGAAGAGAGGAGAGGAAAGAAGATGAGACCACACAAGAGGAGTCAGGAGGAGTTGGAACTTGATGCTTGTGTTCATCCCTAAGCAGGAAAGACTGTCTTTAACTGAGGCAGCTTTTACAGAAGTAAAACGCTGGCAGTTTTGGCCTTTGTGTGCCAAGTGTTTTGACTTCAGCATCAATTCAATTATCAATTCAATGTTTTTGAGATAGAACAGTGTCTGAAGTAGAAACAATTAATTATTAAGAATTTGTGTATGAAAAATGGCCAGCACAGTGGTGCAGTGCTTGGCATTGCTGCCTCGAAGCACTGGGGCCCTGGGTGCTATCTGTGTAGACCTTTTGTGTTCTCCCTGTGTTCAGGCTGGTTTCCTCTGGGTGCTCCAGTTTCCTCCTACAGTCCAAAAAAGGGTAATTGGCTTCTGGGAAAATTGGCCCTGTTGTGAGTGTGTGCATGTTTGTCTCTGTCTGTCCTGGCGATGGACTGGTGTCCCATCCAGGGTGTAAATGGATGAATGGATGTGAAATACTGAGTGAGGTTTCCTTACAACAGTTAAGGGGGTAGTCAGGCTTTTAAAAACTGAGACTGAGTTATATAACTGTCAGAAACTTTGTGTTATAGGTCTTTACCATACAAGATAGTGGAATCACACTGCGTTATGAGCAAAACATTTAACAAAAACATTTCTAAACATTTGGACTCCATCCATCAACTATCAGACTAACGTATAAGGCTCAGCAGGCCTCTTTTGCTGTGGCTAAGATCACTGCCAATGCCTCCTACATTGACTCCTGAATACTAATAGGTTTCACGGCAGCATAGCCATGAAGAAACCACTGCTCTTTAAAAAGAACATTGACAGCTATTTTTAGCTTGCTACAGAGTACCTGGACAATGCACACAATTAATGAAACAATGAAACAATGGTCTTTGGACAGATAAGTCAAAAGTTGAACTTTTTGGCCACAATGAAAAACTTTGTGTGGCAAAACACAAACACGAACTTCCAACAGAATAATCTTATGCTGTCTGTTAAGCATAGTAGTATTATCATGGTTTGGGACTGCTTTGCTGCTTCAGGACCCAGACGGCTTGCCATTATTGACTGTAACATTAATTTGGAGTTGAATCAGCAAATTCTGTAGAAGAATGTTAAGCAATCCTTTCATCACCAGCTAGAGCTGAAACAAAAGAGGGTCATGTAGAAAGACATTGATCCTAAACATACAAAAAGATCTACAACAGATGGGCTGAAGAAGAAACTTCACATTTTGGATTAGCCAAGTCAATGTCTGGACCTAATTCAAATGTTATGACAGGAACTGAAGCAAGATGTTCACGCAAAAAAAAACTCAGATGTCGCTGACCTCAAGCAGTTCTATAAGCAAGAATGGCCCAAAACTTATAAAGCTGATGCAAGAGAGAGAAAAAGTTACAAGAAACATATAGTTGAAGATATTGCTGCACAAGGGGGAGCCACGACCAGTTACTTAATCTGTGGGTTTACATACTTAGTCTAGGATATTTACCGTTAATTTTGTTAAATATTTTATGCACTTCTGCTATACATTTAATTAATGTTAACCTTTTATCAAGAATTTCATGAAGGCCTAAAACATTTTAGGTCTACAATATACGATAATACAGATCTAGTATTATACAGACCTAGAGACTTCGCAAACTTATTTCAGCACTTTAAATTTGCTTGCAAACTATTTTTCTAGCAGGACATGCAAGACAAAAAGTGAAATCACTCCACTGACAATTACAATCCACTTAGATTCCATGTCTGGTCCACAAAGATGAACCACTACCATGACTTTTCAGTGGAATTATTATCCCAAGCACAGAAGCAATAAGCTATGTCTAACTTTGAAAATATTCACGAAGCACTTGAATCCAAAAAAAGATATTGAAAATTGGTCATGGGGTTCTGTACCAACAGAGAAATGTCAATGAATGTCAATCTATTACCCTGTAGGATGCCATTTCAACCCGCTCTTCCAAGACATTTCCACTTACCTTCTCATCATCCTGGGGCAGCTGCTCAGGGGACTCCAGCCGCCTGTCCAGGGCGCTCAGTGTGGCCACCAGCTCTCTCTCAAAGAGCAGGAGCTCACTTACAGGTTTCTTCCCCAGACTTTCTGCCCCCTGTCGCACGGCTACCTCACAGCTGAGGGACTCCGAGCTCACGGACATCTGGATTGAAAATTAAAGACAGCATTTCTATGAATACAACAGTGAGGCTGGCTGGGGCTGGCAAGATGACAAAAGTGCATGCAGCACTGGGGCATAGTTTAGTTGATTACAACAGATCTACTGTGCGCTCACTGGCTAAAATATTGCGAGTTCCCACTGAAGAACTGAAGAGGAATGAGCTGGGACTGGGTCACAAGTCTTTCAGAATAGAGTGGATTAGAGTTCTCAGTCCCTGCCTGTACTCCTATGTCAATCATCTTCAACTGCCGCTGTAATGAACGTAATGGTCTAAGGTACTGAACTGCACATTCAACCGGGTCCACCAATTTTAAAAAGGATGGAGATGAGAGGATTGTTCTGGCCTGGTGGAACTCTGTTTCCTGTTCCTCAAGACTTTGTCTGCCCCTGAGTGTTCACCTTAGGGAGAGTTCCAAATACTTTAATGATTTTTGCATTTAGTAGATATGGATTGCATCAGCTTTCAGGACAACATTCTGAATCTTAAAATCAATAAATGTATATCTTTTCCTGATATAAGCAAGGGGTTTTCCCACTATACAATAATATAATGCCAGGTAATACACTTTCATGTGTTACTTACTTTAGCTGCTTTGATATGCTGGGAAACTTTGTCGAAATTGCGGTTAAGCTCAGCCAGTTTGGGTTCCACCACCTCGCGGCAAGCAGGCCCTCGACTGGTCATCAGGATAATGGCCTGGTCTCGTACACTGTCCACTCGCAAACTAATGTCTTCAAGCTCAGACAGTAGGTTCTGCAAAAACAGTCAAAGTCAGTGTATCTTAAAATCTGTAATCTCTACTAAAAACCACAATGGAAATATACCTAATTCCTGATACCTTTACAATTTCCTCTTTCTCATTTGCTGGTAGCTTCTCGGTCTCATCCAGGCGAATTTCAGTTTGGTACAGCCAAGTGCTAATGTGAGCCAGATTCTCATCAAAGATTTCCACTTCATTCTGATGGTTCTACAGACAGGAGGAGATGCTCAAAAGTATTAGGCGAATTTACTAAAAATAACACTAACCTTAAAATAAGCCTTTTGGCTTTTTGTAGATGGTAACTCGAGCACTTCAAGAAAACACCTGAAATGCCAACACTCAAAGGAAAAGAAGTCTACATTAAATATTTTTATTTACGACAAACCTGAAATAAAGTAAAAAAGCAATATATCAAAAAATCAAAATGTCATTCTGTGAAAAGTATTTTTTCCATTGGCACTATCTCTGGCAAAATTAAAGTGAAAACTTTAATGTTAACAAATGAAACTATTTTAGAAAGAAAGGCAAGACAACCTTTTTATCGCTATAAAGTCACTCTTATCCTAAAATGAAATTAATTCTGCCATCAGACTTCTCAACACCTCCAGACAGTGACTGTGAGCTTTTGTTGGCAATTGAAGACTAAGTGAGGATCTGGTCAACTTACCAGCACAGAGCTGAGCCAGTCCTCAGCCCAGGTGCGCACTCTCCCCCAGCCCGCATTGAGGACACACAGCCTCTCCTCCAGCACGGCCTCACTGCCCTCCACCAAGCCCTGCAAGGCGGCACTGTTCTCCGTCACGCTGTTCAGATCTGCCTTCCTCCTCTCCAGCTCCTTCAGCACGCCCTGCACCACCAGCAAATACTCAGCATATTCGTCTCTCATCCCCACCTTGCAACCCCAGACTCACTCACCCCCCAAAACAGTACCGCATAAGGACTGAAACCTCATGTGAGAATTATCGGCATGAACACCCACTGAGTTTCAACACAGGCCTTATGTCCTGACAGTTTGGCAGGTGAAGCATGCAGAGGAAGAGGTCTTTGTATTTTACATCCTGAACACATATTTAAAAATATTCTGTGTAGCGTGGACATTAAAAACAATTGTTTTATCTTTCACTAAACATTGTTACAGGACCATTTTGTACAGCTGGACACTACTGAAGATGCTTGCTATAAAAACCTTAAAATAAAAGCAAGAAAGCACTGACTGCTTTTCTAAATTGAGGTCTGATCTGAAAGTTAGAAAAACACTATCAGTGCATAAATCCTTCCAGGTTATTCCCAAGTGGATCACTGTCAACCCCATAAATACAGTAAATACAGTAAGAACTAAGAAAACTCACATTTGCCCATGCAACCTCTGCGTCAATGTCAGCAGGCATGTTTCCTGAGGAGTTCTTCTGGCTGAGAATAGTTTCTGTTGCTGTGAGCCACTCCTGTAGGGCGCAGGTCTCCTTCCGCAACTTCTGAGAGAGATGGATGGCTTTCTCCAGGTCTTGCTTTCCTTCAGTCACCTGTCAAGGCCAAATTTTACAAACATTTAGTTTGAGTTATTTTAATGGCATTAATAGAAAAATATTTGCAATTTACAGGACATCTCAAGAAAGCTGAATACTGTAAAGTGTTTTAATGTCTGCTTTTAAATCCATTTAAAGTACATAAAGACCTTTAGTTTGCCACTTTAATTTATCAGAAAATGAAAGGAAAAGATGAGAGCACTTTCTTACCTGCCTAAGAAAACTAATATGTTGTGCTAGGTATCAGGTCATAAAAGCAATCAACAAAATCATCAAAATCATTAATTTTCACATTAAGTATAACATCATCCAGATTGTTAGTAGAATAACAGCCAATAAAGTGAGAAACTAATAATCAGACAATTTAATTTAGTCGTGTGGTTCAATAAATGTAATTAGTATCGTGTGGTCTCTTCACAGTTGACATTACCAGTACAGTGCTTCTAATTTTCTTAAGTCATATGTGAGACAGGTAGATAAGCAAGTTCTATTACCTGGGCTCCCAGATCATTATAGAGAAGCTTAAGAGCTGTGAGCTGCTCATCCATTGCTTTCGGGTTGTCTGTCTGCTGCTTCTGCACGATCTGTCTTCCTGTCTTGATCACAGTTTCCACCTCCAGCTTCACTTCACTGAGGATCTTGTACAGTTTCTGAAACAAAGGAAAGCCATGACTCCTGGGTTCATGTCCAATTAGACAATAAATGAAATCCATTTAATAAATATTTAACGGTCTTATTACTGATGCTCATATGCAACAGATGGTAATGAGAAGACAGTATAAATGCAAAGGTTTGCAGATTTTCTAATTGTGCTATAGAAATCCTGAAAAACATATGTTTTAAACCAGGGCTGACATCTGATGCAGATGGCACTTAGATATTAGAAACCATATTTTCCTGAAGGAGAGCCTTAAAACTGTACATAACAAACACGATTTTCTCAAAGGTTTCATCTCCTCTGTACTGCAGAGAAGAATAATCTGTAGGCAATCAAAATTTAAAGGTCATAGTGCAAAAGAGAAGAATCAGATACATTGAGACACTACTGAAAATACAATAAACCGTTAAATTCAGTTGCCCATATACTGTAAAAGAGAAAGTATTTATACAGCTCTAATCACTAGTCTCACCATGCAGCCATCCAAATGCTTTTCAATTTCCTCTGGCTCGACTTCTCTGACATCCAGCACGTGCAGCTCAGCTTTGGCCCCATCCAAAACACGCTTACAATCCAACATCCGCTGCTCAAAGTTCGCAGGCTTTTGGAAGAGCTGATATTTGGTTGAGATCTCGCGCAGCTTCCTCTGATCATGAGAAAATGTAGTACAGTGTTAGGCAAATAAGGAGAAAAGGTCCCATCAAAAAACATATAAGGGCATCTTCAGAGGTTTTAAAAAAAAAACAACAAAATGCAGATGTTTGGTTATTATTCTCCTCCTCTACATGGCTCATCTGCTCACCTGCAGCACGTCCAGCATGGTGCCTCCGCGCGGCGCCTTGCCCTCCAGGGTGACCACGGGGACGTTCCCCACGTTCCTCCGGCGCAGCTCCTCCATGTTGGCCTCATGAGCTGCGATCTCTGCTTGTATGTTCTGAAAGAACGAAACACTTCTTTAAATGGTTTTCCTTTAAATGGCATTTTAACACATTCGCATGGAACATGGAAAAACTGGACAAACCACACATTTAATAACCCTATTGAGCCTTCAATTTTAATCTTTTGAGTGGAAACATAAGCATTGGTGGTAACTAAAAAAAATCTGCAGCCTTCATTAATGTTTTCTGCCTCATTTTCACCAGCCTTAACATATGGCAGTCAAAGTCACTAATGCAAAGCAATGTCTACAGTCAATAAATTCTTTCCAGGGCAACTAACTGTTGCTTCTCTTAAGGATGATTAAGCAAGAAGACCAAATTAACAGAATTCCTATTAAGGCTGACTATTGTTAAAATTTAGATTCATAAGCAGTCTGGTCATTTTTTAGTGAGTTGGGTGATACACAAACATAAACCACGTTATCCGCTAGGTTGGTTTTCATTCCTGACGACAGGCAGCGTGCTATTTTTTTTTAAATTGGAGTCAGAATGGGATTTACATAAAATATCCTCCATGCTTTGCCAAAAATATTGAGCAGCATTTAAAGCACCACAAATGCATACTGGAATCTTAAAGCATCCAAGCACAAATGGAGCCCTACAAGCATCCCTATTTTTCACCAGCTGTGATCAGGATTCCCGAAACTGATGTACAGATCTGCTTAAGAGCCAGTGGGGTTTGAATGGACTTTAGCTGGCCAGTCTTTCCTAGGCTTGCTGTGCAACACCAAAGTCTGGAACATGCCAGGTGCCTGTGAGCTTGCAGTGAAGTCGAGGAGAAATGCAAGTACTGATAGTCATTGACAGCCATTGGGGTTACCGTTCGTGAACCTTCTATGTAACGTAAATTGTATGCAAGTCGCATTTTCATATTTGAACAATAAGGTACACACATAAAGGATTATTAATACAGACTGAGTCTTACACCTATGAGTTAACCTATGAATTAAAAAAAAACAATTCAATGTTTTATGCTGTATGGAAAATTACAATTTTACCTATTAGATAAAAACTTGCTGCGTGCTGGCCATGCTTAGATTTAATTCATGAGAAAAGTTCAAATCTGTGAGCTACAAAGAATACAGTGCCAATTACAGTCCAGGCTGAGTGTGTTCTTCTGTGGCACAGCTACACTACTCTAGAGTTTTGAGTTAGGTACACTACATTAACAATTATATGCAACTCAGAATTATTTTTTTAATGGGGTTGCTATGCAAGTACAAGTATATGAGTCGTGCCCGACGTAACTCAATGCCTCTCCATTAAAACACTCCATTAAGACACCGTAGAGCTTATAAATTAGAAAATGACAAGTTGTGTAGACAGATGGGTGTGTCAGAGTATGTGAAAAGCTCCTCACTCTCTTTGTGTGATACAGGAGTTGTAGCTGCAAGCCTAGGTGATAAAACGAGACAATTCTTAATTGGATAGATACAAGACAGAAATCATCTGGTGTTAATCAGAATAACCTTACAATTGTTTTTTTTTTAAATCATTATTTTTAAAGAAAATTAATCTTCAAATATAAGGAAACCCTTAACAAAAAGGAATTATTTTCACATCATTTCTAGGCATCCATACATTCCCTGACAACCTCTACCCAAATTGAAAAGTAAGCCCTTCTGTCTGGAGATCAGGAAATCAACCTGGACTGTGCCCCCTATACCCAGGATATCAAGTGTACCTTGACACTTAACAGGAATAAACTGTTCTCTGATCATGGAAGGAATGCTACTGTATATGGATAGTGTTGAGCTGGGCTGATTCCCATTAAAATTTTGTAACATTAAGCCAGAACAGGTGTCTCCTCTATGTAACAATGCCCCATGACTTCCACAGAAACGAACAGACTGTGTGCCAGTCCTCCAACTCCTAATGAGGCTTAAGCAGTTTCCACTCTGATTCACAGCATGAAAATAAGATAATGGATAGGGCTGTCTTGATATCAATAGCAAATACCAATATTACAAATTATATGCCACAAGCAAAGGAGGCGTGAGGACACCAAAGAGCAGAAAGAGCAGAAAGCATCTAAGAAATGATCTAAGCAAATCCGTTATTTCACTTTCTGCCAGCAATGATTAAACTGTAACTGATTCATGAGCAACAACTAGTTACTAACTAGTAACTGGAAAAGAAAAATATCTTAAGACTATATCTCGTGACTGGCACAAGACTGTACTCACCGGTCTAAAATAAACAGCTCATCAACTGACAAGTACCCTTCAACTAAAATGTACCTAAATTTTAAAAATGATTTATCAACTGAAACAAGAGGCTGCTCTGCCCATTTTTAATGCTGATAAAGAAAGAATCATTGGATGGCCCATGATTTTAGAAGCTGGTTCTTTTTGTCTCAACACAAAAAAAAATGCAAGTACACAAAGAGAAAAACTAAAATTACTAAAAATTATTTAGCTAGGGGAAACATCCGGAAGCATCAACAGTTGACATAAACAAGATGACAACTGCTTTGCATGCAGTAGGAGGTCAGTTTTTGAGACACGGACACTACAGAGTAAGCAGCCAGGAAAGGCAATTCTAGTAGGTACTGCTCACATCAAAGAGGCAGCTTTTTCACCAGTTTCCTGCTGCACAAAATCTGATATGAAACTGGCCAGAAAATACACGTGTACCTGTACGTCTGTTCAAACTTTGCAAACTTTTATGTGGGATGTTATAAATCATGGTTGCTCTGTGATGTATACAATTGGACATTTCAGACTGAATGTGATCCTTTTAATAATAATAATAATAATAATAAATTTTATTTTATATAGCGCCTTTAAAGGTGGCTTCTCAAAGTTCTTTACAGGATGACAACAACAATAAATAAGAATACACAAGATAAAACACAATTACAATATACAGAGGAAACTGTGGATGGTGGTACTAAGAAAAGCAGAGGGGTGAAGAATGGAACCAGTTAAGTAAAGGCTTTTCTGAAGAAGAGGGTTTTGAGTCTGGATTTGAAGGAGTTTAGAGAAGGTGACTCTCTGATATCCTTGGGCAGAGAGTTCCAGAGCTTGGGGTAATAACAGGAGAAGGCCCTGTCACCCATACAATGTAGAGGGGTTTGGGAGCGAAGGCTGCGAGGTGGGGAGTAGGGCGATAATAGTTCAGACAGGTACTGAGGTGCCAAGCCATGCCAAGCCTTATAGGTGAGCATGAGGATTTTAAAGTCTACACGGAATCTGACCAGAAGCCAGTGCAAGGACTCCAGGATAGGAGTAATGTGAACACTTGCACTAGTCCTGGTCAGGATTCTGGCTGCTGAATTTTGGACATACGGCAGTTTGTTCAGAGTAGATTTAGATACCCCAGCGAGTAGAGCATTACAGTAGTCAATTCCAGAGAACACAAATGTGTTGATCAGCTTTTCAGCCACAGTTAATGATAGCATAGGGCGTAGTCTAGCGATATTTCTAAGGTGAAAAAAAGATGTTCTGACGGTATGCTGCACATGTGGGTCGAATATTAACCCAGAATCGAATATAACCCCAAGGTTTTTCAATTTTGATTGAAGCTTAAGTACAGAACCATCTACAGATAGGGTTACAGGACTGGCTTTATGAAGTTGATGGAGGGTGCCAATAAGCATGACTTCAGTCTTGTCGCAGTTAAGATGAAGGAAGTTTTGAGTCATCCAAATTTTTATGTCAGAGATGCAATTAGATAGAATAGAGACAGCCACATCAGTGTCAGGTTTGGTATGGATTTAAACTTGAACAGACTTAATTTCTGGGTGTAAAGTATAAAGCACTAAGAACTTTACATTCCCTCATACGAATACTGAAAATGTAAACATTTAAGCCCTAATTTATTATTCCATTCATTTTACATTATTATACAAACAAAATTGGCTCTTTTGACAGTTAACTGACAGCTACAGTCATGGTGCTTTATTAACTGTGGATGATCAGGGAAACAGTGGATCACAAAAAGGGGTACAAAATGGAAAGAAAAAATGTCAATTTAAATGTTTTGAAAAGATGGTGAAAACCAGACTTTGTGGAAAGAGACTTAAACCAGACGGGGAGAAGTGTACAATGAAGCCTGCACTGCAAAACGGTGAAGTACCTGTGCCTCCTGAGGGAGCTGAAAGGCATCAACCCTGTCGGTCAGATAGGAGGCGAGTTGCTGATCCAGCTGTGTCAGAGAGTCCTGGAGGGCCTGCAGGATCTGTTCGTTCTCACGGAGGTACTGTAGCTGCTGCTCCAGAGAGATCTGTCTGCTCACAGCCTGGAACGCCGACACCAACATGCAGTTCCTCAGTAACAACATAAAGCACTAAACACTATATACGATATACTACTACCAGGAAACACATCTGAAGAAGGCTCCACGGCCGAAACGTTGTTTTCTTTCTTCTTTTTTTCAGCATGGAATAAACCTATTACTTGTTCCTTTGCAGCCTACACATGCTGACGCAGCTACCCACCTGAACTACTACCAGGAAAGGCAGTTAAAATTTCTTTTCTAATATCCTTTACTAAAACTAACTACAGGTTCCTAGAAAAAGGACATCTATGCTGATAACTTATCAACATTCAGATGTGAACTTCTGAATAAACAGGAAACTCCCTCATTACTGTTGCATACTGTATGAATAGGGTCAGAATATCTTGGTCGTAGAAAACACCTGAACTCTCAAAGACTCTCACTTTGGGAACATTATATGACCAGGATCTATGATCTCATGCTTACTGAAGCATGAAGCTGTAGAAGAAGAAGCTGCCCTGCCAGGCTGGAGCAGCTCTAGTTCAATGCGAATCATGACTCCTCACCTGGTGACTCAGCTCTTCGTAGCGAGCATTGAAGGCCAACAGCTTCTCGCTGATTATCTCATCCAGAATTCCTCCATCAATAAGCGTCTGGCCAAGCTCCCGGATCTGTGTTCTGTTATCCCCCGGGTGTCGTAAAACAGACTCCAGAGACTGGGGAAGAAAAACACACCAATATTCAGAAAACTGTTTTTAAATCACAACAGAGTAGAAAATCACAAAGGGGAACTGTGATTAAAAGGACATTTTTACACTTAAGGGTAAGAATACAACAGTACACCATGATCTAGGATGAACATAGTCTAAATCATAAATAAAAAATAATATTTTAGCACACATTTACCAACAGATATCAGATATATAGATATCAAATATAAGGACTGCACCTTAGACTGGACACCAGAACCCAGTTACAATATAATTGAGACCAATTAATCTACACATCATGCCTGGGTAAACTGATCCCCCACATAAGCCCACATGACCAGACAGAACATGCAAACTCCACACAGAATGATCCCTCCTGTCAATGATTGAAACTCCTCAGAAATGTGAGGCAGCTAGCTATATTATACTATACTATTATACTGTACTCCTGCTCCTACACTCCAGACCTTCATGATTAATGCATCTCACCTCCAGGGCCTCGTTGACAGCCTCGGTATTATCAGGCATGTTGTCTGTGCTCTGCACGCGCTCTTCCAGACTGTTCAGCCAGTTTGTCTCCATTTCTAAATACTGCAGCAGCTCCATCCAACATGACCAAACTTCCTGCAACACAAATAAACATATACAGCTTACACATAGGACACACAACATCAACTTCTACACAGGACAACAAACAATTATTGGTCATTTCAGGACCTTCACTGCTCCTCACTTATTTATATCATATGAAAGTATGACAGTTGATCATTTGCACCTTCTTCTTTCAAACAATCCAAAAACCCATTATTCCAAACAGGATTCAGGCTCTGAAGCACTTTGTTATACTTTTTACAAAATAAGGTTTGCATTTCATTACTTAATATTCCACCTGAATATGGTTCCATGAGACTGTTGCTTTCAAATCAATAAACTCCACTCAAAATTCAGCGATGATACTCAAAACAAAAGTCAGTGCTTCTGAACTTTTTCTAAAAGATACTTTTAGTTTGGAGTTTGCAGCTGGATATTGTCCTGTTTCTGCAATAAAAATGCAAAACTATAATAGAGCCAGTGTGGGACAATAATCTCTGAACTAAAACTACACTGAGTGTCTGTATGGGGTTTCACATGTGTACTGTACATAGTACTAAATGTCTACAATAAGGCCCACAAAACAAATATAAAGTTCTCAGTTCTCAGTACTTAGGCCTAAATATTATCATGCTTAGCAAATAAACACATGGAGTGCGAGTTTGTCCTTTATTAACAACGGCGCTCTGTACCTCCAAGGTGTGACACTTGCTCCGAAAACGCTCACACAGCTTCTGGTAATTCTTCAAAACACCACTGAGGTCTGATGACAGGTCCTGGCCACCAGGGGGAGATTTTGCTACCAGCATGTTGATATTATCTTTCAGGATCTTCACTCGCACCTCCTTCTGCAACACATCCTCTTTCGCTCTCTACAGGAACAAAAGGGATCAGTCAGCTTATCCCATCAACTTGCCTGTTCCTGAAGACCTCTTGATCTGTCCACTCCAATTTATGATTATGAAAATCACAAACATTCATAATTCAAGCTTACATCATATTTATGGTGACTCAACCTTTAAATCTCAATGAATCAGTAGCCTGAGAAGGTAGACTCTTAATTTTAATACTGTAAAAAGCTGTCATCCTTTAGATGAGACATAAAACTGAGGTCCTAGCTCTCTGTTCTCATTAAATATCCCAGGGCATTTCTCGAAAAGAGTAGGGGTGTCACCCCGGCATCCTGGCCAAATTTCCCATTGGCCTTTACCAAACATGGCCTCCTAATAATCCCCATCTGTGAATTGGCTTCATCACTCTGTTTCCTCCCCACTGATAGCTAATGTGTGATGAGCATTCTGGTGCACTATGGCTGCCGTCCCATGAACCAGGTGGCTTTGAGTGGAACAGAAAAGCACTATATAAGTGTAAGCAATGATTATTATTATTATTATCATCATCTCGA
This sequence comes from Atractosteus spatula, assembly GCF_055471065.1. Lineage (NCBI taxonomy): Eukaryota > Metazoa > Chordata > Actinopteri > Semionotiformes > Lepisosteidae > Atractosteus > Atractosteus spatula. The sequence continues at coordinate 29,567,932 of NC_142707.1, forward strand.
TTCTCCGACCACCAACCACGGGATCCTCACCTTCATCTCTTCCAAAGCTCCTTCCAGTTCTTCAGGACTCTTGTATTCAAAGTCTCTCATCAAATACTCTTCATCCACTTGAGTCATCCACTCCTGCATCTCTGCCAAGTCTTTCCTCAAATTCACTGCCTTCTCCTGGTTCTCCGACACACGCTCCTGGTGGCTTAACATCTGAGGACAGAACCACCGGAAAGTCTCTCTTTAGCTTTAAAGGGACGTGTATTTCCAGTTCACCCACTCACCTCTTTTCCCTGGTGTTTTATATTTCACATAGTGTCCTTCTTACATAAACAATTCAGACAACCACATTTTTTATCTTGTTCTCTCAACTGTAAAGTCAAATGATGGAGTTTTGACATAAACACAAAAACGTGCTTCGCCTTTTGAAACAGTGATAAAGTTGCTGAAAATCATAAAAATAACTGCCTCTTGTTCTAAAAACACACCAGGACAATAAATACAAAAAATTCTTTTAAAATTCTTTTGTATTTTGTACCCCTAAGATCAACAATAAAATAATCATGACTAAATGTCTGTCTTATGCTCTGAAGTAGAAACCTGGTGATATGTACTTTTAGTATCTTATTATTCTAATGTTTTTTCTCCTACATGCCATCATAAAATGTAAAGCTCTTCCTGTGAACTACCACTAGTATGTTCCCACCTTCTTGCTGAGCTTTTCCCATCGAACCAAACACTCCTCCAGCTTGGGCTGCCCCCACCTGGCCAGACCTGGTACTGCATGCCCTTGAACAGCTTTCACTTCACCTTCCATTGTTTTCAAGGTCATCTCCACATTGTCCATTTCATTCACAAACTCCTGTGAACACAGGTTTGATTTTGTTCAAGAAGGAATTACCACATGACAGTGACATACAAATGACAGTAATGCTGAAATGACTTGATAATGATGATGATGATTTAAATAAAGGATTTTGTAAGTACGTAATTGGAAATTTAAAACTCAAAAGTAATGACAAATGATGATAAATGACAAATGACAAAATAAAACCAGTTCAGGCTGCTTAATAATTGCACAGACTACTCATCAGAGAAGACTCTTTTTACCTTGCAACAGCAGTACAGCAGTACACTCTCAGAGTTTTAGACAAAATTTAAATAAGAGCCTCCCATAGGTCCTATTATAAAATTTGAGTTGGGGAAATTTTATGTAAGATACATGAAGAGTAAGTAGCACACTCAGCTCATTCCATTACATTCCAAACAGCCGGGCTCTTTTTTACACTTCTATCTCGCTTTAGTTTCTCACACATGTGGCAAGCTCTGCATATTATTCCACAATTTTTTGTTGAAAATTGTGAGTAACCCATACTGAAACCATTCCAAGCTCCAAATTATTTTATTATTTTAATTTGATGGCTTTTTTGCTTAATTACTGAACAGTACAGTGTACATTACAAAATGTGTAGTTATGAACACATTTGTCAAATGTGTTTTATGATTTACTGCACAATTTTGAAGCATATGGGAAAAAAATATGTATATATGCTTTTTTATTTCTCTCCAATATATAAAGGGGAAAAGTTTCCTCTCAATCTACCTCACGGGCAAGCTAGATGCCGCTACATTCTCTCTCTTGCTCTCTACTCCACATACACACCTGTTAATCATCAAAGGCCAGTAAACCCTGGTGAGACTAAAACTCTGCTGTCCTCTGCTTCCTCACAGCTAGGGGAAATAAGGGACTGCTGCTGCGGTAAGGATGGTGATTCACTGTATGTGTTCTAACAAAGGCTGGGTTCCAACTTATCTTAAATTACGGACAAGACTTGTGTAATGGAACCTTCACGCAACCTGGGGAGTGGGTGTATGGGTATGTTGATTGCCTGCAAAGATAGGCAACTTTGCAATATAAATGTGCCTGCAAAGAAAACAGTCAGGATTGTCGAAAAAGTGGCAAACCATTCAACACAAGTGCAATCTCAGATCCTTTTTAGCACTTGCCTTAAAATAAGTAATGCCATACGTTTTGTATACCCCTATAGATTTCTCATTAAGCAGAAGTAATTAAACACTACATAATTTACTACAGGGGTAAAGGTCATTTCAAAAGAATTTGGAAACAATGCATCTGCAGAATAACTCATCTGAATGGCTAGCCCAATGGAAGGCCGTGTTCCTAATGTAGGGAAAAGAAGTTTGCACATTCAGAGCATTGTTTTTTCTTCCAGCCACACAAGGACTGTACGCATACTAGCTCAGCATGCAAGCGGCCCAGTTCTCACACTGACCATGCACCGATTTAGCTCTTCCTGAAGCTTCTCTGCGTCTCCGAGGGCAGCACTCTCTCTGGCTATAAAACTCTCGGCGCCATCCATCCACTTCTCAACCTGAGCAGAGTTCTCCTGGGGAGAAAAAAACAACATTAACCCAGAACCCTTTTGATTTCTGGCTACAGCACTCCTCTTTCATCTCCCGACCCTAATTATTTCTAAAAAAATATTGTTGCCACAAACTAGATTTGCCAAAAAACATTTAAATATGTCCTGATGACTTTAATGAAAAAGGCATCACGAATCCCAGAGGCAATGCAAAAACACCGCAAGCATGAAAGTGTCATGGGGCAGTGAGTCTGTTACTGACACAATCTTATTCCATTCCAAAAACTGTTTTTGTACATCCTGCTAATATCTGTGCTAAAACTGAGAAACAGTGAAAAACCAAGCACAAGCTATCAGCCAATGAGAGTTTGCCAAACATAATGTAGTACAGTACACATTTACTGTAGGTTTACTGAACAGAACAGTACAGTTAGTGAACTTTGTAATCTCTCTCCCACTTCTCTGTGTGAGCTGTGATCTCACCTATTTTGCTTATTAATAATCCTGAAAGCCACAGCCTATCCCATCCTGGCAGATGTACAGTAGCTCCTTCCATCAGCCTCCCACTGCTGCCAAGTTGGAGGAGTGAAGGCAGACGGTGGTTAATATATGCAAACTCCAACCGAATGTATTGGTGCGCTGCCAAATTTGTCTCTCTAACTATAAAGTAATAAAAACAATCTTCATTCTCTATAAAATGTATTTTCGTATTATATTCTCTGGTAAAAATATTGGTAATATCATTATTGATACCCCCCAATTAAGCCCTCGAATTTTGATTATATGTAAGGAATAGCACTTCAGGGAATACATCCTCATTTAACCCAATTAAATCTAAGCTCTAACTGCCTCTATTAACACTGATTTGACACAGTACTCTTTCTGCTGGAAAGCAGCCCCAGCCCTAAGCGAGGTATTGCTGTACTGCAGTGTAGTAGGACCGAGAAAACTCCTACAATAACTCCAACAACTACCCAAAGCAATGTTACTGCATATAATTTAATATGTACTGTATCTAAGAACTGAGCAATAATCTATTTCCACACTGACTGTCGACTTGCTTAACTGAGGTTTGTAGCTCATCTAGAGTACTAATTACAAGATAAGCACGAAAAAGCCCCTGCTGCCCCACTACATATACAAACACTTTCCTGTAGAGTATATTACTAAAATGGTAGTGTTATATTTTGCTATACCTTTGTCTTTACATCCTGCAATGCTGCAAATTTGCATTAAAGTGCACTTTAATTGATACATAAAGTGTTCATACACCATAATGGATGCTCTGTACTACTCAAATACAAGGTTATATAGCTATTAAAAGCACAGCTTGTTACACCCCGACGAGCTCCAGCACCGCCGCATTAGCTCAACCAATTACCAATGCACATTCCACACATGCTAGAGACTCATTGGGGCCATCCTCAACGAGATCAGGCCGGGCCTATCAGGCCAATTAGGGAACCTCGCACAGTATTTAAGCCCTGAGGAACCATTCCTCAGGGCTCAGACATTGAGTCACTAACCCTGCTTTGAGTTTGTCTCAATTTCAGGTTCTCAGAAGCATTTCTCAGTCTTTCTTAATCCTCAGTTTCCAGTTCCTCTGTCATTGCCACTAATCATCGTTTCCGTAGTGTAGTGGTTATCACGTTTGCCTCACACGCAAAAGGTCCCCGGTTCAAAACCGGGCGGAAACAGAGCCGCTTCTTTAAGGGCGGAGTGGTGGCTCTGTGGCTAAGGATCTGCGCCTGTGGCTGGAAGGTTGCCGGTTCAAATCCGGCAGAGGAAACCTACTCTGTTGGGCTCCTGAGCAAGGCCCTTAACCCCAACTGCTCACCCCAGGCTCTCTCCCTATCTGTGTGTCTCATGGAGAGCAAGCTGGGGTATGCAAAAAGATAATTACTAATGCAAGAAATTGTAAAGGGTTAATAAAGTGATGTTATTATTATTAGTATTATTATTATTCATCACCTCAGACCTCAGCCTCTGCTCTGCCTGCTTCAGCTGCGCAGCTACTGCCTCAGCTGTTTCCTCAGTCTCAGCTCTGTTTGTCATCTTCAGCACTGTCATCGAACAAATTCTCGATTGCCGCATATCTTGGGTCAATGACTCTAATTTTCACCAAGCCTGTTTCAACACCTTGTCAGGCCCAGCGTAACACAGCTATCATAGGATGTTCAGAACCCCCAAGCTACAGTGTGGGAGATCTTTGCTTCGTTGAGAAGAGGTGAATAAAGCGTAAGTGTTACATTGAACTCCCTCAGGGTCTTCACAATGTCCTGCAGCACTCGGGTCTCCTCGCCGACTCTGGAGCAGAGCTGCTCCCACCTCTCATGCAGGCTCTCACACTCCACCGGGCCCTTGGGGGCCTGCTGCAGCCTCTCAACAGTGGGCCGCTGGCCCCTCAGTTCTGCAGACAAAGTCTGGAGGAAAGCAAACAAGCACTGCCATTATTCACGGGGTTGGGCCAAGATGTTGGGCGTTTTACTTTTCTTGTTTTTACACATAAAAGCATTTTATTGCTGTTGAAGGAATTGATCAGAATTGCAGATGTCTTCCAAAATAAATGAAAACCTGAAAATAAAAAGAAAACACAGCAGAAAATTCAGACTATTGAAGTAAATATCTATTCATGATTATTCTTTCACATTTTCACTATTTTTGTCATGTCCTTTTATACTTGCAAAATTGGATGTGTGAACTGAAGGATTACAGCACATCATCCTCTTAAGGAGTTCAACTTAATGGCTTTCTGAGCACCATGGCTCAGTGGTTAACATTGCTGTTCTGCAGCACCGGAGCCCTGGGTTCAGTTCATGGGCTGCTATTTCTGTGGAGTTTGTATGTTCTCCCTGTGTTCATGTGGGTTACCTCCAGGTGCTCAGGTTTCTTTTCATAGTCCAAAGACACACTGGTAGGTGGCTTCTAGGAAAACTATCCCTAGGTTTGAGTGTACAGTATATGAGTTTGTATCTGTGTGTGCCCTGTAATAGACTGATGTCTCTTCCATGACTTATCCCTCTGTGGTGCCATTGCTTGCTAGGACAGGCTCTGGCTTCCCCGTGACCTTGAATTGGATGAAAAGGTTAGAAAATGGATGTATAAAGTTGTTCTTGAGTGTAGATGAACTTACAGCAGTTCTTCTGTGTCTCATAAGAGTTCAACAGTGGATTCCTCACCCTGGTTCTGTGGTGCCCAGGTTTCTGCTGCTTTTTGTTCCAGTTAAGCTGTTATTACAATGCTGATGTCTTTAATTGACTCCTTTAGGCTTGTTTGCTTTCTACATGCCGGCTAAATTACCCAACTTTAAGTGTTTTGTCCCAATGTCAGAATGCAGACTTTGTATCCAGGCAACTTATTTATTGAGAGTTTGCTCCCTTATTGCATCTAAACTGATCATCTTAATAAATGATCCAATTAAGATGAGCAGACAGGTGGGAATAACAATACAGTATGTCCAAAATATGACAAACACTTTTGTTCTGCAGAGGTCCAGTCGGTACAACACAGACAACACAGTGCAATGAGGGGAGCATAGAAAGTGGTATTATCCACATGAATCCCATGTAAAATGTTAAAAGCTGAAAACTAAACTAAAATATGCCTAGGTTCCCTACAACCTAGGTGGGAAACTAAATAACTGTAATATATCAGGCTGTCACTGTAAAGACCAACAGATTGCTCAAGCAAGACTGAGCTACACTAAATGGAGTCTCTGACGAGTATTTTAGGTTGACAGTATAGCTTTAAGAGCTGCAGGCAAAGGTGAATCTGCATGCAGAAGCCAAAGGGGTGGGTAACAAGCCTAGCTGGGACCTGAGCCCAGAATGTGAGCTACGTCTTTTGGCTCTGCTCTTGATCTGTCTTTTCTGATAATCAGCTGCACGGCTGACCTACATTTCCAAACAAAAGCATGCCTTCTCTGTCACGGCTTCTCCATTCACACCTGATATCAGCTGAATGTGATACATTAGGGGGTGTAAGAATACAGCCGTTGTGATGGCTCAGAGCAACATGCCGAGGCACACTGCTGGCAAGATCATGTGAAACGCTCTACTGCCATCAGCTACACGCCCACCAAATGAACAAGCAAGCAGCTGATGAAACTTTCACTGTGCAAACAGCTGAGGTAGAATGACCAAACAAACCCCAAAGTTATCATTATCTAACAGGTAGGAAGACTACAAATAACTGAGATGCATTTTTATTTAAACAGGATTGGTTAGTACAAAGTACAAAGGCATTAAAGCAGAAAACAGAAATATACAAAAATAATATTCAGAGAAACCAAAGAAACGAAGTTTTCATTTTCCTCAACACTTGCCTCTACATTTTTCAAGGCGTCCTCAGCGGTTTCTGCATTCACCACCTCCCTCCGGGTTGTGCTGAGCTTAGTCTCAACCTCATCTAGCAGGTCTGATAGGCTCTTCATGGCATCATGATGCTCCCGGGAGGGGAGGCTATTCAGAGCTTTAAACAAATACAGAAAAGCACAAATCATCTGTCAAAAAAAAACAAGGGTGGCAGAGGCTTGATACATACACAACATTCAATATTCATACAGCCGTGGGAACCACCACCATCATTATGTAATACAAAAACAGCTCTTTCCTTAATATTAACAATTTTAAAGAAGTATGCAAAATCCCAAGAAGAACTACCAGCGCAGGCCTAAAGGGATGCGTTTTATGACTTACAGGTAGAATGAAAACATCGACAGAAGAAGGGGCTCGCCCATTTTAAACATTCAGTTATTTCATACAAACCACCAGATCACATCATTAAGGATACCAGTCAATCAGCTAAGCAGACTTCCATAAAATCATATTTAAATCATAAGACCACAGATTTCTAATGCACTTTCTTATACAAATGTTCTCCAATCAGGCTAATGCAGCCACATCTATCAACTTCTTGAACACCCAAAATTCACAATTCAGCTAGGATATCGGAGGAGTGCTTCAGTACTATAATGAAACACTAGAGGGCAAAGCAGCTGCTCAGCAGTGGCTTTTGTGCACACAGGAATAAAGGATTTTGTGATTTAAGAAAACTCAAAACAGACCAGATCCTCCTTTAATACGTTAATACAATAAAAGGTAAATGAAAATTTTAGGAGTACAACAAACAAAACAATCTATGTAGTACATTTATGTATTTATGTTAAAAGACAGCCAAAAATGACTTTAATTTTTAGCCTCTTAAACACACTAATAATACTGTGAAGTTCGACATTAAACTTAAAAGGTAAAACAGGACTAAACCAGAAATTAATACCCAAAAGTATATAAAGTACTGTATATTTTCCTTTTTTCCTACTTTAATAACAACTTGAAGAGTCCAGCGATAAAATCCCAAGTCCAGATAGAAAAGATAAAGAAGCTCTCTCAGTAACACCAGTGTCTCTAGGAATGCATTTGAATGTTGCTATAATTAAGAAACATTCTCTTTTTACCATGTTCCTGTAGAGTAAAATACCTCAACATGATATTATGTGATATTATGTTTAAGCTTTTTATTCAAGAATATGTGCCTCTCACTAACAGAAAGAAGCCAAAGGTGCATGAAGCAACATATCTAAAGAAATAGAATTCTTTTGTGAATGTTAGTACGGCATTTTACTGGAAAAAAGGGAAGGCAAATTTGTCAGCTGACACAAAAACTGCGATAAATGACTACTTACAGTGCACAAAAATGTGCATAAATTAGAAAAAAAAGAATTGTCATCCCCTTTTCTTAAATGAAGTTTGCTGCCCTAATAAAAAATACTCCATCTAATACTTAACAGCTGGTGGGCCACAGAAAAGAGTAATCAAACGATTCTATAATTTTGCTAACAAACAGCCCAATACTGCTGAATTCAACAGTTAACCATTGGCAGCATTCCCCCTGCTGAACACAGATCTAAAACCCTCAAGACAGCTTTTCTGAGATGAAATCCAAGGTTACTTAACAGCAAAAGAGGAAAAACAAAAATTGGAATGCTTCCAAGGACTGTTACATGACATGTCTCCCCTAATAAAAACAAATAAGAGGACACTTATGTCAACACAATGCAGACACAGAACACAGCAACTGAATGAACTGGGAGTCATTAATCAATCGATAACAATGACATCTGCAAATTTGTTCTAGTAAGCACACATTGTCAAAGTTCTATTTTCGATTCAGATCATTTACTGGATTGCCTAGTGAAGTGGTTCAATATTCTCTTAAAAAGTTTCAGACTAGCTAAAAAGTATGAATAGAGCAATGAGTAACATTTGTATGAAAAAAGTGTGGTTTTTACTGGAGATGTGCCAACGACCCAGCTTTATAATGTTATAAAAAAAAAACCTCCAGGGAAAGAGCGCATGTATTTCCCTTATAAGGCTAAAAAATATGATCTTTTCAGATTTAGGCTCATAAATTCCATTACAGAAAGTGCAATCTTTTTTTCACAAGTAAAAGTGCCCAACATTTTTACATCTTTATTGGATCACTGTCCCACAGAGACTAAATTTGTGTAGTACTGCAGAGATTGTTGTCCTCCCCGATTGTTGTTCTCCCATCTCAGACCTCTGTGGTTCCATAAGGGTGGTCATTGGGTTTCTGATCACTTCTCTGACCAAGTTCCTTCTTGGCTGTTTGCTCAGTTTGAGAGGACAACCATCTCTGGGAGGAGCCTGGGTGCTTCTGTATTCTTTCCATTTCTTAATGATGGACCAGACAGTGAGCCTGAGACGTTTCAACACGATAGATGCGTAGATATGTATTTATACCACTCCTCAGATCTATGTCTCCTCAATATTCTAGTTGTACAGATAAATCCCTGGTCTTCATGGTACAGTTTCTGTACCAATCACTTGAAATCATGTCAACCAATTGAACTGACCACAGCTGGACACAATTCAAGTTTTAAAGTGATCTCACAAGGAAATTAGATGGTCTTGGGCTCAGACTGAAATATCATAGCAAAGGGAGTAAATACTTATCAAATCAAGGCATTTCAGTGTTTGCTTTTCAATATTAAGTAAAAACATTCGAGAATGTGCATTCCACTTAGACATCATAAAGTAAGCTGTACTGATCAATGACAAAAAAATCCCATCTAAAAATATTTAGATGAAAATCTAAAAAAGGGAAAAATTTCCAAAGGCGCTGTGTAAGGTATCAATGGTTAAGTCACGTCCTTCGGGCAAAACATTTCTGAAGGCAAGCATCAATACGAATAGTAATCTTCATCAATTAAGAGGACCTTACAGATGAGATGATAAACAAAATAAAGGCTACTTTCAGTGAGTACCTTTTTTCACTGTAATATCTGAGCACTATTATGGCATTCGGAGCCTCCCCCTCCAGTGGCCTTCTAGATGTTATGGTGTTGGACTGTGCATGTGGTATATCATGGCAGTAATGCATGCTGGCTCCCTACCTGTGCTGAGGTGCTGCTGTCTTGCCCGCAGGTCCCTCAGCACTGCGCTGTAGTGTGCGGGAAGAGCTCTGAAGTCATCCTGGATGAAACCTGGGGATGAGGGCTCTTTACCCAGAGCTGCCGCCACGCTGGCCAAGTGCTCTAACTGCGGGCTCAGTCCTGCCAGCTGTGAGAGTTCGACCTAAAGCAGCAAGCAACAGACACTTCTAATACTTCCCACCTTTAAAATATCTTTTTCAAGCTCCTGTATCTAAAACAACAATTAATTTAGTCTCTTTCCTAAGTACTAATTAAACAATATAACTGTATACACTTATAATACGGGACCTTAAATCATTCAAACCAGTGATATTTGATGATGGACATGTCCAGTATAAAACATTTGTGAATTTATAAAACAGTATTTCAATGTTCTGACAATATTATCACTTACCAGTTATATTTACTGTCTACCTTTTCAATCTCTAAAATTCCAACATCATGGACTTTACTTACAAAATACACTTCTTCAAATGAAAAAACAAGTGTTTTTTGTGGAGCAGGCTGAACAAAGAAAAGTATTTCAAGAGCACACTGACCTCGCAGGCTGTTTTCAACGTTTGTAGGGTCTCCTCTTCGTCACTCACAGCAGGAGTGCCTCTCAGCCCTTCTTCACTGACTGTCAGAGCCTGCTCCAGCACCCTCAGCTCTTTGTAAAAGGATGAAATCTTTTCTTGGTGTTCCACCTTCTGTTTCAACTGCTCCAACTGCCTGCTGCCATCCTCCCATTCTGACGAAACCTTATCAAGACTGTTTCTCACCTCCTCCACCGACAGGCCCTCTGTACAAAGCAGACCAGGTGGTCAGTGGTAGAGGCCACAATTACATCTCCTACAGCCAGACATAAACAATCACACTCTATGTTCATTCAGAACATTATTTTCCCTTAAATAAAGTAACAAATCAAGTCAAAATGCACTGACCTTTGATTAATGTTATTACAGAGCTCTTATTGTTCATTGTGTTTAATTCGTTTTTCCAATCAAGTATCACTAAGCTTTCTTTGTGTCACCTACAAAATTAGTAGTAATAAAAGCTTGAAGCCCAAAGTTTTATTAACTTAATTTATATGCAGTCTAGCTCTGTTAATGTGCTATATACAGTGCCATCTACGTTTATCAATACCTCAAATTAAAGAGGAAAAAAAACAGTGCAATCCCTGCTGGAGGAGGATTTATAAAATGTGAACTACAGGAGCATAAATACCCTTTTTTGAAATGCAATTAATTACTAAATATATGACTTTGCTCTGTGCTGTTTTAGCTAAAATATAAGTTACAATATACAAGTATTGACAAATAAATGCAAAAACATTATTCTCTCCATAAATCATTCTACAATACAATGTTTTTGTTACCATTTCATTGTTGTACAGCATTATATTAACATACATTTTGCAAAAAACAGATTATTTCTAAAGAATACTTTAATTTTTATGCAAAACATATCAATCAAAAATGTATTTGAGAACACTGCACTTGCAACAAACAACACACAGCTTATAATGACTTTCACTAGCTGAGCCACTCAGAATTTCTAATTGTAATTTTACTTTTGTTTGTTACTTCCCAAACATAAATCCCATAGTTCATACGTGTTTGCACAGCTATGAAACTTCATACTCCTCTACATACATTTATCTCTCCTCTGTAAGAAAAATGTGGGTCTGTAGTGGAAAATAAAAAATACACAGAACAATATTTCATATTTTATATGCACAGAGATGTCTCTACACACAACAGAAAAACAAAGAACTGTTCTGGCAACAGTGCCATATTGAACTAAACCGCACACAGCACACTCGTATGTGAGGGTGGCAGATGTACTGGACCTCAATCAGGCACCAAGTACAAAACCTAGATCAGAAATAGACACTGGAACTTATTCAGCAGTACTTATAACTTCCATCAAAACATACTTCCCCCATATAATCTTTCTAACTCTATTTAAAAATATTATTTTTATATATTTTTTTTATTTTACAAAGCACTTTACAGTACATTAGAAAGGCAGAAAGCATCATCAAAGTTTTCACTGAAATCCACATTCCAACAAAATCCTGCTTTGGTCCTACAGCACACTTCACATGACTTCTCTGTGTATCAGGGTTAGAAAGTAATGTCTAAAGGACTCAATCCCTTGGACTTCCTTGCCCACTTTCTAACATTTCAAATAAGATCCACTTTGCATGCCTTTATCTTGTCTCATCATTCTAAAGATGTCGCACTAGTGAAATATTACAAAAATTGTAGCAAGTCTTCCTGTTTGCTCACACGGCCTTTTTGAGGGCAGTCATCAAAAGTGATACATTACTTGGGGAACACGGATAACTTGTGGAAAAAAAAGCATGATCTATATGGCACTCACATTTCTCAGTTATTTCCAGTTCCTCAGCTTGTGTAACATTCGAAAGAGACAATTTAAGCAGATGCTGGACTGCAGTTTGATAAGACGGAGCATATAATGGCAAGTTGGCTTGTTCTTCCCTGGACAGCGGTCCTACCTTTCTCCATTTGCTCTAGCATGTCCTGCCCAGACTGCAGCACCTCCTGCACCTTCAGCTCCTTTTGTGGCTGTTCAGCTTCCAGAGACTGCAAAGGAAGAGCACCATTCACTGACAGAACCACCTTTCAAAACGGGGAGTTTTCTCACTTTCTAAACAATAGTATATTCACAGTGATGATAGCAAATCTCATTAAACATTAAAAAGTGATCACTATGCCCACTGCACTTTGATTATGACAGTAACATCATTACTCCTTTACCTTCAGTTTCTCTTTAATGCCAGAAGTGTCCATCATCTTCTCGTAGTCTTTGAAACTGAAGTCTTGAATGGAAGCTTTCCATTTTGCAATCCAATTCAGAATCTCCACAAATTCACCATCAATCCTGGTTAAAAACATTGTCTGGTTTATGATATTACTGTAAAACAACAATTAAATTAAAATACCTGCATCTCAAAAGACATACATGGCTGCATTACGATATGCAGAATTACATATTCACCTGTTATAAAAACACTGGTCCCGAACAACTTGTTTTAGCAACAGGCATGCCATGGTATTAAAAATCTTTAAAGCCCTGAACTTCTGGAAATGGGAAAATAGAGCAAATGGTAGAAAGATAGGAGTGTGATTTGGCACTTAAGAGTTTGGAAGATTGGTATCTTGGAAGATTTCTACTAGCACTGAAGTTTCCTTACAGCATCTTCGCTTCCACATCCACATGCCGTTTCTTGGGAGGAGGAGGAGGTGGAAGCTCCTGCTTGGATTGTTTCACTGACACTTCTTCTGTAAGGGTGACCGTCCCTATGACAACCTTCTCCTGAACCTGGGACATTCCTGACTTTGACACCGACTCGGTCACCTTGCAAAAAAAAAACAGCTTTAAAACAAGGCAACCAAATGTAACGTACAAGACACGTATCACAACAATGACATGAGATATTAGCAATATAACTTTAGCACTTAACTAAAAATTATGTCAAGCTGAATACACTTAGTAGTACAGTATTTCTGTCTTCAGCAATGATACATTACATAAGTACTCATTTTGAACACTAATAATACCACCCTCTACTACAGTATCCCTCACCATAAGGTGTTTGAAAAAACCTTACAGATTAAAAACAATAAAATCACTTCAGGCCCACTACTGATTTATGGTCTAACAATCAGAGTACTACAATGGTACTACAAGATAGCATAAGGAGGAAATCATCCAAGAAAGCTACGCATAAGGAATGTGTTGCCATCAAAAGTTGAAGCATTCTCTGGCCTTCATGCTTAAAAAATAAATGGAAAATAATGACCACACCAGGGACACAAAGGTGCAAATCCAATCGAAAGTGGGCACCTGATTGGAGCAGTCTTCCAGTTTCTGAACAAGGTTGTCCCATCTTTGCATCAATTCCTCCACATCACTGTCAATCTTGCGGGAGGCTTCTGGGCTGCCGATCAGCTGGATGACATCCTGCCCTGCGTCACTGAGGTGGTCCAGGGTCTGTCGCTTCATCTCCATGTCTTCCTTCAAGATCTAAAAGCAAGCCAATGGGAAGTCAAACCACATTCCAGGCATACTGCAGACAAACCTGGAGAGCATCCATTTGGGCATGAAACTATAAAACAGATTGGCTTTGTTTGGATAAGAATGAAGACTAAGATAAAATGCACAGGGAGCGATTTTATCAGTTGGTTTTCTGTGCTGTAAAAGGACGGGGTGCTTAGTAAAGAAATGTTACAGGGAACTGTGGTGACTAAGAAGAGAGAAAATAACTTTAAAAATACACGTGGTAAATGGGTGGAATATTAAGATGATCAATTATAAATCAGAAATGCTCCACATTCCCCATAAAAAGTACCACGTATGTAAGCTATTCGCACTTTTAAGGCAAGCATCATGTAGCACTGAGAATGAAAAGAACTTACTGCTAATCTCCGAACATTAATGTTAATTTCATTTGGGTCCTTAAAGTTGCAGGTTTGAACTTGATTCAAAGCTTCTTCTTTCTCAGTCAGCCAAGCTTTGAACAAACACTGAAAAAAGCACATTTATTGTCACTACTAAGAGTGTATATACAGTATTAATTAAAGAAAAAAGTACAAAGTATCTATATTTTATCACCAGGAAGCTCTTATATAAAACTTGAGTTTAGATTTGTTCATACCTGTATGTCTTTTACAAAATTTTAACACTGGTTTCATAAGGCCCAATAAATGTTTTTTGTGCGTCTGATCCAAACTAACATTAGGAAATTAAACCCTAGATTTTGCCTGTGAAACCACCTTTACAAGTTCAGAAAATCAGGGCCATGTAAAAACAACTCTCCGACCATTTATGTTTTAAATTTTGCGAAAAAACGGCACTTCTCAATGAGACCAGGAAGAACCTGATGGTTCACACAATCGCTGAAAAGCAGTCATCAAGAAACCAAGATGACAAAATGACCTAAACCAAGGTAAAGACTGGTTTCCCCTTCAGCTCCTTTAATTACCTGTCTTCACAGCCACTCTGCCTGTAAACATTAAGACCAATTACCTGGAAGCACTATGTACTGTAAATAAAAAACTGAGGGTCACACAGACAACTCGGCTACGCTGAAGGGCTATTACACAGCAAGGACTCACCTGGTCCTGCACCAGCTGCTGCCACACGGAGAAGATGTCCTGCAGTTTGTGCCACCTCTCCTCTGTCCAGCGGCAGACAGCTGCCCACCGCTCACCCAGTGACTGCAACAGCAAACTCATTAGATCAGTACTGGCACCTCCCAAGCCTAGGACACCTGCAGCTACCCAACACACTACAGTACATCATATGTTACAGATAAAATAATATAACCAAACTGGCACAGACATTTCCTTCTATTAAAGAAACTAACCCGTTTTTAAAAAAAAACACTTTTTTGTAATAATTTCTTAAATAAAAAATGTGGAATAACTAATACATTAGGGTCTAAATATGTTTCCTCACACAATTCTACTAATTATTCTTGACTTATGATGATTTGACCTAAAATGTAGAATGTATACACCCTTCCACCCCTCTATTATACAATAATAAAATGAGCCGGAGCCTAACCCACAAACAAAAGGCACAAGCCAGGACTACACCCTGGACAGCATGCCAGTCCATCACACTGCACAAACGCAATGTACACATGGATAATCTGGAGACACCAATTAAACTAATTAACATGCCTTCAGAACGAAGAAGGAAACCAACGTACCTGCATAAAGCCCACAAAATTACAGAACTCCACACAGAAGTCACCACAGGCTAGACAGGACCAAAGAGCTGTGAGACAGCAGCTCTAACAGCCATAGCTTCAGACAATGGACATGATTTTGCACTATTTTCTAGACCACTGAGTTTAGCCTGTAATGCTTACTTGAATATATTAAAAGCTTTCCCAGGAATTTACTCTAACAAAGTAACTTTCTATGGGGTTAAACCAGAAAACCCTCTTTGTAAACATTTGTTTGTCGTAGTCCAAACAATTTTTTTCTGTTTATCATAATATTAAGATTATTCAATTGTTTGTCAGACAATTCAAAAGAGGTAAAAAATACAATTTAGCATGCCTTTTAATCACTGTCCATTTAGAGTATGCCATATCCTCCCACAAAGTGAAAAGATGGACAGTTATCCATCACTGAAGCAAATCCAAAACAACCTTCTTAACTTTGGGTGATGATGTTTGGGTCAAACTCAGTGTGAAATGCTAGCAGAGAACTCCGATATGCTTCCCCTTCAAAACATTCCTCCCATATGTGGTGAAACTAAACTTCCGAAGCTTGAGAATGTGTTCCAACACTTAGAAAGTTTAATTTTTCTACAGTTAAATGTCCTCAGGATTTTCATTCAGCCCAAGTTAGTCAGTTATTACTGATTGAGAAGACTATATACTGTATGACCAACCATTTTTCAGTGCTAAAAAAATAGTATAATCTGTAATTTGTTTTGTATTTCTGTTTTTGTTTTAAAAACCTGTTTTAGAATTTGTGTTCTCAAAACTCCTAATCCCCCCTTTTTTATTTTATGGTTCACCCGCACACCTCACTATAGTGTGTTTCGTTTCTAATACACATTTACAGGCTGCTCTTTTACCTGCAGCTGGTCTTCCAGTGCTGCGGTGGCACACTCTCCACTGTTCTCATCCACAACCACCACCATGTGGGTCAAAGAGTTCACCTTCACCTGCTCCGTTTCCAGATCATTCTGTAGTGCCTGCATCAAATACACATATTAACACCGCTTTCTGGAATCAAAGGAACAAGACTGTACATCTCACTGAAGACACAATATCTTTTGGAAGATCTGACTCAGCAGTTGATTTCTGGAAATCCTATTCCACAGGAACTCCAGAAAAGAAAAACAGACTCCACAGAAAATAGGAAAAAGAAAATATTTTTACTTCCGTACTGCTAAAATACATGTAATACAATTAAATACAATTAAATATCACACAAAGGACAAATTTTTATTTTAACAACTAAAAGAAAAGAGTTACATCAATCCACAATTCAAAGCTACAAAAAATCAAGCCCAGGACTACATCCTCCATGTTCAGGTTCATTTTTAAAAAGGAATGGTGTGTTCCATTTTCTAGTGCCTCTTGGAATAATAGACCCTTGTACAGAAAAAAGGAGCTCTTGCTCCTCTACAGGACAAACAAAGAAAAGCTTCTGTTTCCTGACCACTGAACCATTCTCTGCAATCACCCTGAATACACAGTATAATGCTAACATGCACAGAGATGATGTAGAGCAATTAGTGGAGAAATAGATTTTTTAAACAATATTTTTTGTTTAACCAATTTAACAGTCACCTCCATGTGCTACTACCAAAACATAATTCAGTCCCTTTGATAGCTTAGTTTAAGTGGTTAAATCTAAAATGTTTAATCTAGACTTTGCCACTTCTTTTGTTGTATCTCCATTTTTCTATATATGTACATTTTATGAGATGAATTTGTAAACATGTTGATTTCTTTTTATATATATATAGTGACCAGCTAACAAAAATATAGTTTTTTTTGTCGGCTGGGTAGAACACTTCTTCGCTTCCTACACTGGCTATATCCCTGACCTCTACAAACGATATATTGATGACTGCGTCGGTGCCGCCACATGCTCCAACGATCAGCCTGAGTTCTTCCTGCACCATTTCACCAACTTCCACCCGTCCCTCAAATATACAGTTAACATATCTTCCACTACTCTTCCGTTTCTAGACATCAACTTCTCCATCAACTACCCCCGAATGTCCACTTCGGTTTATTACAAACCCACGGATTCACACAGCTACCTCCTGTATAGCTCATTTCACCCCAACCACACTAAAAACTCTCTTCCTTTTTCACAGTTCCTTAGGCTACGACAATTATGCAGTGATGACATCGACTTCGAGAACCAAGCCCTCGAAATGTACTCCTTTTTCATCAACAGAGGATACCCCAGCAGTGTGATTGACAGGGCCCTTGCCCGAGCCAAAAACACCCCCCGGACCATCAACCCGATCAGGAACTCCCGCCGTAACAACCGCATTCCTTTGGTGCTTCCTTAACACCCTAACACACTTCCTATCCCCAGGACCATTAACCACAACTTTTCCATCCTACAGGATGATCCCTCCATTGGGGCCCTCTTTTCTGATCGCCCTATCATCTCATATCGCCGACCACCTAATCTGCGTAACCTCCTTGTTCACAGCTCCCTTGACCGCCCTCAACAACCATCCACACCAGGCACTTTCCCTTGCAACAGAGCTCGCTGTATCACCTGTAAGTACACATCCACCACCACACTCATTCAAGGCCCCTCAGGACAATTCCGGATCACCCAGACAGCATCTTGTACCTCCAGCAACCTTATTTACTGTATCTCTTGCAGTAAATGCCCAGCCATCTACATTGGAGAAACAGGAAGGAGACTCTGAGACCGTTTCAGAGAACACGTCAGGGCTGTGAAGATTAAAGATCTCTCCAAGCCCATTGTTTCTCATTTCACCTCTGACGGCCACGACCACTCTAATCTCTCCGTCTGTGTTCTCAAAGACGGTTTTCCGAACTCATACATCAGAAAGACCACCAAAACCAAAATTATTCTGCAGCTAGGATCACACATTCTCCATTCTCTTAACGACAGACTACTGTTCTTTTAAATTTTCTCCATTCACTGGAAGTTTCATTTCACACCTCTCTGCACCCATTCTGACTTCACACCTCTAGATTGGCCTCTCTTTCTGTCCCCTGCTCCCGCCTCTCACTCCTCCTCCCTCCCAACCTTTTTTCTCCCGCTACTTTACCTTTGCCTACTGCCCTGTCTCTCTCACACCTGAAGAAGGCTCCACGGCCGAAACGTTGTGTTCTCTTTCTTCTTTTTTTCAGCATGGAATAAACCTATTACTTGTTCCTTTGCAGCCTACACATGCTGACGCAGTTACCCACCTGAACTAACTAAAATATATGTCTGTGTGAACTATAGAATAGAGTTTGGAGGATAAGAATTATATATTGAAAAAGTTTGAACAAAATAATATATATAAGTAATTTAATTAATATTTGGTTCCAATATTTTGGAATTTTAATATACACTAATTATTTGTCCAAAAAGTATTACAACTGCATTTGGAGAGCTTAAAATTACATATTGTGTGTTGAAACTGCAAGTCACAAGACTACCATTATGATGTGAATTTGTTACAATACAAAATAATTGCCAAAAAGGTGAACTGACTGGGGTACTTTTACTGAAGTTCTGACTCTCTAAGACATTTCAGCAGGACAGCCCTCAATAACTTACTAACTATCAAAACCTCCAGTCCAGTCAGAATCTTGTGTATCCATCATTACACTTACTACTTTACTACCTGTGAGCTAATGAGCCATAGATGAAGTGGCTCAAACAAAATGTTATGATTTCCACCACTAAATCACTATGAATAAAGGATAAGGAATCCCAAGTCTTACTTTATGTTGCTCAATCTGCTTCTTATAGCCTTCCAAGTCCCCAGCCACGTCAGATTCCATCTTGCGAATTCGTCCTTCTGTTTGTGTCAACCAATCCGAAAGCTGCTGCAACTGCTGCTGCTGTAACTCCATCAAAACCTCGTGAAGCCTAGAGGAAGGAAAATGTTGCACACAAACATCAGTGTGATGTAAAGTTATAAGAGGACATACCAAGATGAATTGCCTTAAGATTCATAGTGAGGCACTATGAATCTTAAGGCAATTCATCTGTGACGTCAGGGCCACTTCAACAGAAAAGCAGAGTCTAAGTGACAAATCTTTTTAAATTCATTTTCACATTTCCATTTATCCTCAATGTAAATAACCAAACTAGTATTTAGCCCCAAACCCTGAAAGGCGATATCATGGCACTGTGGTGCTGATGTGTAGTGACTTTTAAACAATGATCAGCCTAATTCTATACTTTAATTTGACTTTGCTATTATTAATTTTCAGAGAATTAGATAAGCTGGGTTTCATAGGCTTCCCCAACTCTTTTTTTAAAAGGATGAACACTTGCAAAACGATGCACGCATCTGCAAAAATATATATAGCAGCGCTATAGAACACTGGAAAAAAAGGCAAAAGCACCTATCACGAGGCACCAGTACTAAAAAGAAAAACAATAGAAAAATAAAAAACAATAGAAAAATAAAATCAAGAACATTGTATTACTGTTATTTGCATCATTCATCCAAATATCAGAAAAGCCACAAATGAGAGGCCCATTGAACATATTTGGATCCAGTAGCCAACCAAACTCTTTTAGTACTGAGAATACAAATTTGATGGTATGCAAAAAAATAATGTGCAACATACTGTAGTTGATGCTTCTGTGAGAAATTTTCAATGAAACCTAGAAAATGATTAGTGGACTACATGGCTTACTTACCAGCAGTGTCAAAGCCTCCTAAAGGGTGTCCTAGGCCTGTATATAGCTTCCCAATTTCAGTTAATCAACACACACTATAAATTCATTTACATAAAACTGCAATGAATAACTAGCATATTTGAAAAAGTCTAGTTACTTTCAAATGAAAATAACGATTTGTCCGTGTGGGACAAATTTCAAATGTCTTTATCTCAACCCAGTGAGAATGGGCTTGAAGTCCAAAAAGCCAGGGAGCCCACCTGGCCTGCCGGTCCATGCTGGCCACTCGCAGACACTCCCACCGCGAGTTGAGGAGGCTCATCTGTTCGCGGATCTCATTCTCCTCCTCCTCGGTCAGGTTGCCCTGGGCGATGAGCTGGTTGCCGGCCTGCAGCACATTGCCCACGCTGCTCTGGTGCGAGGTCAGCTCCATCATGAAGGCCTGGCAGGACACACAGTGGGCATGAACACAAACACACTACAAACCCAAACAACACAAAGCCAGTCCTCCATGCCCATCCTACAGACACCTGACGCTACATCACCTTAGAAGTCTGGATTTGAATTAAAAAAGTGGTTCACTTTAAATATATTTATGTAACTCAATTCAATTTAGCAAACTGATTGTAGGATTAAAGCTCAAGTATTGGTTTTGCTCTGTAGTTTCTATCCAGGTGGATGATGCACATTGGTGGTGGTGGAGGGGAGTCCCCATTACCTGTAAAGCGCTTTGTGTGGAGTGCTTTCTGTTTAATAGATGTTTGAATTAAAACTTATTACAATTGCATGTTAGCTGTAATTTCTTTATAATTTAAGGTAAAACAGGTGTATTCTCCTGTAAGATTTTTTTTCCCTTGAATATTATTTTAAGAAATTATTTCTATACTTCATACCTCAATCTAGGTTAAAAGCTAACTGTTAACTGACAAAACATAATAATCACAATTATTTCTATTGTATGTTCGAATATAGCTTATTATGCAATAACATAGTAAGTACCATCCATAAAACAAAAAATGTTTGCATGTCTGAAATCCTTTGCAGACGCTCTAAGAAGAAAAAAAGGTCCCGAGTTGATTAGTATTTCACTAATGTGCTTTTCATCTTTCTAGCAATTTGTGCAAAAAGTACCAATAAGCAATAATTTTATTAGCAATAAGCTTAAGGGCTGTCCTCCTGAAAAATGGTTTAAATTTCTCACCATTTTTTCTCATATCTGACAGCATAATTTTTTGGCATTTAATACCCTTCTACTGAAACACTGCTCTTTATGTCAATCGTCTCATAGAGGTGCTGTTCACTGCAGTCAGCAGATCTCCTCAGGGGTAGTTCAAACAAATAAGTACTTAACCTATTTAATCAAAACCTTTTACATCTAATTCCTTAAATTCCTAACATGTTGTAAGCTTCTTCTCTTGGGGTTAAAGGCAAGCATACGGCCTTCTGCAACACTTGAAGTCTAAATTAAACTGGCTGTAATCCTCATCAAAACTCCTGCCCCATAAAACAGATATGCTCCTCCAGCAATGCTATAATAAACTAGTTTAGCTAATAAAGAAGGGATTAGGGAAAGGGAAAAGCTCAGCATATTATTTCAAAATGAAATAACAGGACTAGGAAAGGCCAAGACAAAATACACCTATACTGATCATGAACACTGAGATCATGGTTATAGTACAGCTGTAGTTTGATAAAAGAGTATAAATAATTCCAACTACTCTCTGGTCTTAATATCATAAGACAGGCATAACATTCTGTCATTCAATGGTTCAGTTTTCACATCAGTCTTTTATTTCAGCATGGTTTGATTCAGTGTAAAAATCTGAATGTCTATGTTGATCAAAGGTTAATCAATCAAAGTTTATTTATCAAATACACAACAATACAGCGTGCAGCAGTAGTTGCTGGCAATGAAATGACTTTTCTATTCAAACAATCAAACACAAGAGAAACAGATCTCACTAGACAGACTCCATTCATATCTATATACACGAATAAAGTCTAGCACAGGTCACTGGCACGTTTTATGAAATACTTTACATTATTTCCTGCTATACATCACTCTGTTAATGTTGTCATTAATATAACATTAAACAACAAATATTCACAATAATAATAAAGAACCGTAAGAATAATAATAAATAATAAACTGCAAACCGTAAACTCAGTTATCCGCCCATAAAACTAAGAAAAAAACTATTTAGGGAAGTACAGTTATTCTGAGCTCTTTCAGTTGGAATTTTTCTTCCTTATATATACTATTACCTCATTTTTCCTAAAGCAGGCTTGTGTACAATAGTGTAGGTCCTGTACAAACCTAGCTGAGGTTACCAGGTTCCTTGGTCTTACATAAACATACTCTGCAACTATGAAACATTTAAAAGTTATCTCAGAACTGTTTATAAACTAGTTAAAAAAATGTTGACTGACAAGAAACCAATATGTGGAGACAGAAATGGTGCTAATGGTTTGAAGTGTATAACCTTGTTTTTGTAAATTGCTTGAAATAATTTACTTCTTCTTTGAAGAATGATCATCTGTCTATCATGTCCTGCCTTAATGCAATGCCAAATATTGTGGTTTATTAGGAACTCACAATATATTGGATAATATATTTCTTAACTTAATACTGATACTGAAAAATTCTGATGCTTTAATGTCCTTAGTATAAAGATGAAACACATTAAATATGGAATAAAAGGAACCATCAAGTCATATAACTTGATTCCATATATCTGAAATAACCAAGTTCTTAAATTCACAGAAATTGGAGAGGTGATACAGCACAGGCAGCAGCTCTCTGCCTAAAAACATGAATCCACCCCAGCGGCTCATTCTTGCATACCTCATGGGTGTGGAACTGGCCCTTCACTTCCTCCACGTCATCCGAGATGTCATCCTGCATGTGGAGGGTGTCCTCTGCAGACAGCAGCCAGGTCAGCACCTCCTCCAGGGCAACCTGGTAGCTGTTGAGGTCCACCTCCATCTCGGTCACAGTGCTGGGGGTCTCTGCTCGCGAGCTGGAGGTCTCCTCTTCCAGGGCGGGACTCTGCACGACAACACAGCAGCGCTAGTTGACACCCGGAAGTGTTGAAGAGTTTGGGAACAAGGAAGCATGCATAGGTGGCATTCCTGTCTGTTTAGATACTGTGCTTAATCAGGGAGAGTAGTTTCAGACAGAAGGCAAAAAAGAATGTGTTTCATGTGGTGAACGAACAATCCATTTACATCAGTAAAATGTAATTTCATTTTCACTTCAAGCAATTTTTAAAAACCACGACTTAAAAATGGATACTGGTATTTAATGTATTAAAAACGAAACCACTAAGCTGAGGCAATGTAATTCACAAAGTCACATACAGTATATGAGTTACCTAACAGCATAATAAAAATAACATCTCAAGACCCAGACTCAAACTTGGTGTTTTCCAGTGGATGAACCTGACTGCTGGTAATTTACAAAAATTCCCTCGCAGTAACTTAAGGTAAACCTGTGCTTGGAAACTTTCTGGTTCATTTTTAAGCCTGCAAAATGCCAAATTTAAAATTCAACATGGCTAAATTTTTATGACCTTTCCCAAGGAGGAACAGGTATCAATAGGAATCTTGTGAAAGCATATGTTTTTTTTATCTTTATTTTTATCTCACATGGTTAACACATTCAAAATGAATTCTGTACATTAATTCAGTATCATACAAATGTGAACATTCTGGACTAGGAAGTTTTAAAATCCTGGTGACAATGAGAGTGTACATCTACTATGCAGCCTTGTCCAATAGTTTTGGATTTAGCCATTCCTTAGCTGTTTACAAAAATGGAAGAGTGCCAAGAAATGAAGCCACACCAGTCCAGAGAGCACCACCCAGAATGAGGCATGTGATTGGCATTTAAATTCTCAAAGCCGTGACTGCAGCCACAGCTAACTGCCTTTCACGATAAGAGTAAAATAAATACTTATCTAACAGATCATTTCACATAACTCTGAGAATTTCTACATCCACCACGCATTCCACGACAAATCAAGATTGCCCTTTGCAGAAAGAACTTAACAGAAGTGACATGGAAATATGAATTCACACCCTGTAAATACAGCAAAAAAGAAAACTCAGAAGTCAAGGGAATCTGACTTGCTCAGTACACACTTAGCTAATCTATTCCACAACCAGCTGCTTAATTCCAAATTGCTGCATTCATGCACAGCATGTTACAGCTGGGTGTGTAAAACCTCTGATTCAACATTAAGAAATATATTTTAAAGAATGATTTATTAATTGTTGAGAAACCTGTTATACCTGCCAGCAGCCCGCAGTGAAGGCCTTGCTTTATTACATATGTAATAACAGCACCAAGACATCAGATCCAGACTACAGGAATCCAACAGAGAAGATACCTTTCCTCTCTGGGTTTACATACTGCATGCTTATCTTATTGCATTAGCCAACACATACTACTTAATGACATCCAAAAGCCTGGCACAACTGCAGGCAGCCATGACATCATGGAGAGAATTCCAGGGGGGAGGGATCTACAAATCTAAGAACTTCTATGACTGTACTGCAAATAAACTCCAAGAGAAAAACATCTCATGTTGACTGCAGAAAAATAAAGCAGAAAATATTTTTATTCCTTTTGTATTGGATTGTATTGCATAACTTACTGATGTGTCATTAAGGTATAGATATACATGCAGTTTAATGGGCCAAAAAACAGTTTAAAACACAAAAATGCAAATAGATTTTCTACACCAATTCAATTAACCTCTGTTCTTTCCAGAATTACTGTTTCTTCCAATTAAAAGGAAGGGTCTCTGCTGAAAATATCTCATGACATTCGTCATTGTTAATAACAGCTCAATATCATAGAATTCATTTGCTATTAGTTTCTAATATTGAAGACATAGAAATGTCAAAATAGAAAACTTTGGATTTACTACAATTTTATAGTTAATTAAAATAAAAATAATACATTTAAAGTCTTAGATTACTACTTAAATTTTTTGCTTGTGAAAAGTTTAGAGTTAAGAACTTATCCTGATCAATAAACCTTAAAACATGCTTGTTTTACAAAATGTTACAGCTTTCAATAATTAAAACATAATATATGGTCAAGACAAAAGCTCAGAGTAATAACATACTTAAATTACTTATCCAATGTTTTAAATTCAGCTTTCTTATTGCCATCTCCATGGAATAAGAAAAGAACATTAACCTCAAAATTAAAAAGATCAAAATAATGTCAAAAATCAAAATTCAATAGTTGTCTTCAGAAGAACGCATTTCAGAGAATAGATCAACAGCAGTTTACATGTCTAAAATGTATATCTGAATAAACCAGATAACTTCCTGAAAATATTTCAATCTACTTTGTTCAAAAGCTGCATTCCGTGGACAACAACTAAAAATTGCATATAGACAAGCATAGATTTTCAGTCAGCACATGCCTGTGTAAGTGCTAGCAATCACTTCTTTATAAAGAAATTCCATGTGGCAGAAATCAAACCCTCCTCAGAGGTTAAATTGGGTGTTAGCTTAAATGCAAAGAATTGCTGTTGTTAAGTGATCTGGATAGAATTTCATAGCCCACACAGTTTTGTTGCCCTGGGCTCCAATGTCTAAATAACTCATAATAACAATGTAACACTTCTGATGGCTCCATAAAACAATCCACACAGCCACCTTCTGAGGGCGTTCTCCCGTTTTCTGCTGTGCAACTTTTAGTATCGAAGGAACGGTTTCTGTTTTCACAAATGTAGAGATGGGGGACTAATTTTGTGTCCTCCTTTCCAGGTTATTTATACGATACATACTTTCCACATTTATACTATAAGGTTTACCAGAAATATCAAACAAACAGCAACAAAAGATTAGCAGAGCTAGCTGTCCTCAACTTTGTTTAAATAGCAAACATACAGGTACAGGTAATATTTCAAATTACCAGGCAACCCCTGCTCAACCGCCACATGAAAATTAAACCTCACTGCTTACAGTCATGCTAAGTAATACTGCTTCATGCAAGCACCCTGCTCAAGACATAATTCACATCTTTTTTGCACACACAGTAGTCAGTAAAACAGACAACAGCACCCATCTGCAACATACTTTCAGCTGCCACGTATTACCTGTAAAAAGATAAGATTCAACTTCAGAATTAAAAGTAAAAACTACTACTGAGCACTTTCCCCTGTGTAAAGTTTACTCAAGGACAGTTTAGTTTCGAACATTATGTTCAACAATGAAACACTGCTTTATCTCATTGTGAAATACCACAAGAATCAAAAAAGAAAGGAGAACCCTTTTTTCTTGTCCGTTGCCAAATTTGCCCCTGAGCACTCTGGTTCATCCAGTTTTTTATGTTCAAATACCACAAAACAAATTTTCAGCCCCAACTCCTGTGAAATCATTTGGAAAGAAAATTCTGCAGAACTAGATCAATTTCATTTGAAGTGTCAACTGGTTACATTCAAAAGACTGTACAGTACCTCACCTTCGGCTGCTGTACACCACCTTGTTCTGAAAAATGAGGGCTGAGCTTTTTTTGCTCTATTATAGACTGAAATTTATTTAGATGTAACACTATTTTTAACATTAATGATACAAGTGTCCTTCAGCATTTGAGAAAAATAAAATTACCCTTATTGCTTTGCAGTTTGATTTGCAGACCAATTTGTTGCACAGAGTCTACATACTTGCTGGCTGCAGAACTGTCCCTCTTCACATTCTGCTTTGTATCTCCGGGGCAGGGTCTCCACTTCCCGAATATCATCCATGGTGACTTGCTTAGGAAGAACCGCAAACAGAGACGTCACATACATGATGATGGACTTCTTGTCAGGCAGCTGGACAGCCACATCTGCATGAAAATTTTAGATGATAGGAAATTAGGGTGTTGCCAAATACCACCTTTCCCCTCAGCTGTTCTTTGGAGAAAACCGATCAGCGTCAAGAAAAGCAAGAACAAATCGAGAACAACACATTCGCTGGGATTTTCGCCTCAAAGTAGTCAGATCAGAAACAAATCACTGCTTCAGTCCTCCCATTTTGCACAAGGTGGATAAAGAAAAGGATGCAAAGTTCTAATAAGTGCCCTTAAAGGAAGTAAGAGAAGAACATAAATCACACCCAGTCAGCCAAATAATTTAATGGTAAAAGGCCAATAAACACACGGTGGTGGGTGTTAAGTTAGGGAGGTTTTAACTTCAAATTCATATTTTGCGAGAAAGGAGATTAATGCAAACAGCAACAATACTAGCAAAAAGTCATGTCTTCCCATTACATTCAAGTTTGTTGAGATTGCACAGACATTTGATTAGAAGAAGAATCAGATTAAATTTTCCTTTTCATAATGAGATTCAGTAGCTTTTTCAATATTAAGCAAATAGACTTCGGCCTTGAACATCTGCTTCACTTCTTGAAATGTGAATGGAGGCTTCAATATTTCAGAGTGCAACAATCTGTGGGCAGAAACGCTCCGAAGCAGGTGGAAGCTCCCCCTGTGTCAGTCAGCCCTGCATACAGATAGCCAACATACCTTCAGGATCTAGCAGTCTCTCGATGCCCAGCTGTTCTTTGGCAATGGTGAAGGCGTGCTCCAGCCTCTCCACAGGGGTCAGGCCCAGCACCTTATCCCAGCTGAACAGACCTGGCCTGTGTGGAGACAGCAACCACAATACTAAGATTATATATCGGTTTCAGACAGACTGGCATGTGAACTATACACAACAAAAAGGGAGATGACAGGAAAAGTGTTACACACAAAGGTACTTTGTTTTTGCATTTCAGTTTTGTTTGATTTGCTTTTCATTTTTTTACAAGTTAGAATCGCACAGAAAAATCAGTACAACAATGTTCAAGATCTTTTGCTGTGTTCATGACAGCCGAGATCAGGACCGGGAAAACACAACTGTCAGTACTCCACTGGGTCCATAGAACACAGAGGAACGACGCACCAATGTGCACCAGCAGGTTTTCCCATTCTTTAGAGAGAAAAGAGCAAAGAAAAGCCTTAGGCGAGAGATTCAGCTTGCAAGACCAAACTGGCAAACACAGACAATGGGAATTGTTGTGGTACAAATTCACAATCAGGTCAAATAAAAAACCCTTTCTGGGTTTGCATTTAGATTTTTTTTGGCTAGACTGAATAATTTTATTACATGAAGGTCAACCATTTTTAACAATTCCAGACAAGTATAATTTAATGCTGCAAATCTCTTCAGGAATATTTTAAACATAGCTTTTGCATTCAAATCAAACATTAAATTCATCCTTAACTTCCAAAGCAGGCAGCACAAAAAAATTGAAGGAAAATGTTAAATTTTCTTTAAGTTTGCTACATAGCTAAATATAATTATAATGGAACTTATAGATTACTTTAAAAGAAGTGTCCAAAACTTTATAACATTAATATTTTACTTTATAACATTTTCCATCAATACATTTATCACTGTGTTTGTCAAACAGCAGCACTGCAGGGCTGCCAGACAGAGGTATGTTATCCACTTCCCTACTTTATCAAGGAAATCCATGAAATAATCCCACCTCCCTCTGAATGTGAGGCTCAGATGCCTCTCACTTTTTACAGCTTTGCACAGCTTTTGCTGATTGACTGCTGAATTTCCCAAATTCATGGAAAAAACATGTATATCTTATCCTGTTCCTGTTATGTTTGCTCTTGGAAACCTTATAATTATTAGAATTTGACAACCCTAAAACACCAAATAACAGGAAAGAGCAGGGAAGACAGACTAATCCTTTTAATACCCCATTAAATAATATTTTCCTTCCTGAAGGTGTGTGACATTGTGTATTTCAAACATTAAAATGGTTAAAGTATTTTCAATTACAGAGGTTTCTAGAAGTGCACTGTAGGAAAGCACAAACATGTAACTGCAGGATATGGTTACTGTACAGCTGTCATGTGCTTGAAAAGAGGGTGTGAAGCTTTCTTCATAATGGACTCATACGGTCTGGCTTATTCTGAGGACAATGGGTGACATGATTAGCATGATTAGCGTGAACATGGCACACCAGTTATTTACACAGCAATAGTCAGGGGATGATCTGCAAATAGTTCCTCTGACCTATTCCCAGTAACAAAATCTTAGTAACATTCTGTAAAACCCTTTCAAACCAAACAATGCAGGGAACTTATCTGAGCTTAACAGTACATTTCAGAGCCAAACCATTACGCACAGACATTTCCCACACTGAGAGCCATTCTGACACTTAACCCCCCCGCCCCGTGCCCTTTCCGCTCCTGGGATTCCCGACTCACTGGAACCGGTGGAGGATGGCGTTGAAAGCGAGTCCATCGACCCAGCTGGTGGTGAAGTTGAGCACATTGACTTGGGTGTAGGAGCGGGTAGACTGGCGCACCCAGCTCAGGAGAATCTTCTCGCTGTTCGTCTGTTGCAGGTTTGACATGATGTCCTTCATTATGTCTTTTACCTGGAACCAGAGCATAAACAACTATCAGACCACAACAAAACACCTGCAAGATAGATCATCATCATCACACAATACTGTGAAATGGACAGAATTAAATGACACACATACTGGCCCTGTTCTTTATAATGATTGTAAAAATCTAATGACACACACATTATTCATGGCTTTCCTAGTTCACATTCAGCATCTATTTCAGATTCCACCAGTGTATTTATTTCACCCAGTTACACAAAGTATTGGGTTACTCAGACTCATTTAAAGCAAACGAAAGCATTAAGATCCTGACAATTTTAAGAGAACTCTAAACCTAGAAGGAAGCTGAAGATGTTTGTTTATACACATACCCCAAAGTACATTCTTCAAGAAATGCTTTACTTTCAGAAATTAAATTAATAAAAATTCAAAAATACATAAAAACAAATTTGCTTTAAAGAACTCATTTAAATTTGAAAGTCACTTTAAAGACGTTATAGATGGTCTAGTAGGTCTAACCAAGAAGGAAGAAATAAATAGAGCAAATAGCACAATGGAAGGAGAGTAAAGAGACAGCAGTCTCTGGGGGGAGGGGGGGGGGTCAGACACAGCTCTTCTATAAAGCCCACTGCCATCCATGAATCCCTATCAATTCAAACCCACCCAACCCTGTGGTGCGTGCAGACCTACAGCCAACACCTGCTCCTGGGGTATACACGTCACAGACACCACACTCAGACTAACCAAAGCAAAATGTGCTCCAGACAGGCACTTTTACAGTCGCTAGAAAGCACTAGTGCAAAACTTAAGCTTGGCAACTTTGACCACAAAAAGTGTACACATAACTATTGGAACAATGCAGGTACTTCAGAGTGCACTGATAACTGGAGATTGGATTCCCCCTTCGGAATCAAGTCACTGGTATTTGCTTGCTTTTTGATCGTGATCTGTTCTGGCAGATGCTGCAGTGTAAACACTGAGAGCAATGTGTGGGTAGCTTTATGAGGCACGGTAAAGGGAGTTAATGGACATAGCAATGTTTTTATGAGCGGGAGCAGTATGTGTGATAGGGGAAAA
This sequence comes from Atractosteus spatula, assembly GCF_055471065.1. Taxonomy (NCBI): domain Eukaryota; kingdom Metazoa; phylum Chordata; class Actinopteri; order Semionotiformes; family Lepisosteidae; genus Atractosteus; species Atractosteus spatula. Next base: position 29,598,630 of record NC_142707.1, read on the forward strand.
GTCTGAGCACCATACAAGACAGAAGTTGTATAGATTCATTCCATAACACTGCACCCATGGAGGCAAAGAAGGAGTGTGAATGGTGGTGGCTTCAGTGTGGACATTTCGGTTCGGGCTGGGGGGGACCAGTGTTACTACTCGGAGAGGAGAGACAAACAGGGCAGGCACCTGTCTTCAGAGAGCCCAGGGGAAGATCAGAGGGTAGCGCATACATCCTGCCCCTTAATTTTATTAATGCTCTTCCGTCACACAATCTACTCAACACGAGTTATAGTAAAATGTCTTTGCCACATTATTTTAAAAATATCTATTATTGTAATTATTTTTTTATTTATATTACACAATGATTTTGATCCTGCAATGCAGCAGATTTGTATTTTGCAGTGACTAATTTAGGCCTAACTGAAATACTGGAAAATAAGTTTCTGTAAAGCCTTTTAAGGTAAAAATGCAAAAATGTTTTTTTGTTTTTTTTAAATTGTCACTCTTACAAATAACCTTTTATTCGAGCAACAAGGCAGTTTCATAAGCAAACTGACAGTTTGCAATCATGCCAGACGGATGTTTACTGACCTGCCAGTGTAAAATGATGCTCCAGATCAGGCCCAAGGTGAGCTTGTGATTTCCATCCACAATGTCCGTCCCTCCTATGTTTACCAGCTCCACCTTCAAGTAGAGGAAGGCAAAAAAGGCAGATTAAAAACTACTGACATTTGACACTGAGAAGCACAACTAAATTTCTCAATATTAAAGTTTCGTTATTTCAGGCCACTCCACTGTTCACGGCATGGATTGCATGCAGTACTGATGCAGTGAAACCACAACCAATATTGCAAAGTGTGTTAACAATTATTAATGATAAAGAACATTTTCTTTTTTATCAATTTGTATACATTCCAGAGACAGGAAAAAACATGCAGAAAAACAATATATTTTACACGTTAAAAGTAAATTACACTGATTTTTAATTTATTTTTATGGTTGACTGCACATTACTGTTTGATAAATCCAGCACAATGACACAAAAGTACAGAGCCGTGACTGGAGATATATCTCCTGGCCAACAGAATAGAGCCGGGGTGGCACCACTGATTGGGGCAATATCAGTCCATCGGTAATGAAAATTTGTCTGAGCATTGACAAGATCTACAAGGGACACTGTCAGCTGGGGAATCTTGATTCAACAACTCCTAATTTTGGTGGTCAGGTGCCTCCTGGTCCCTGTACCAGTCCAAGCCAAATTCAACCTTCAGCTTCAGGTTTTAGATAGGTGATGGAAAAAGTAATGACTGGCCAGACACCTGTCTTGTCTTTAAGGCCTTCATGATATAACCACTGGGAAAGTATGGTAACTTTGATGGATTTTAGATCTCCACCACACATTTTGTGTATCTTTAAAGCTTGTCTCTAAAATTAGGGTCTGTTATTTTAAGAAAGTAGACTATGACGCAAAGAGGCACAGTATACAAGAGGTGAACTGAGAGCAGCTGTTTCCAGAGTCAATAGAAAAAAAAATGGATATATTTCAAAAACATATTAAAAGATATATTTCACCAAATGCAGAAAATGTGGAGAAACTGGTTTAATTGAGAAAATGATTTTTGTATAAGGAAAAACCACTCTACAGAATGCATCAAAGACTCCAAGATTCCAAGAGAAAGAATATACCATGCTGCAGGCATATCTGTAACAACTATAATAATAACAATAGCAGAAATCAGAGAAAGAAGAATATTGTGGCAAAGACTAAAAACAATGAAAAAAATTGTATTTTTGAAGACCACACTGTAAGTAAATAGTTTGCGACACAATATGGGATTAAAAAGAAACAGTATGCCAAATGAATATTTCACATTATTTTTTATACAAAATGTCAACAATATAATCTAGGTCATAGACGAACTCTCCTTCAATATGGGGCAATTTTACAAACACTTAAGTTCCTCAGGGGCTGGGGTAGTATCAAAATAATAAGTTGAAAGGGTGTGATGGTATCTTTCCAGTCATAAACCCCAATATGATATTTCAACTCTCACTAATGATGTTAGTTGTAGCCACAAATTGGAGATGTAAATCTACCATCAATTCATAATAAGGTCACTACAGACTAATTATCTTTGAGTCCGTTATTAGTTTGATTATGGAAATTATAATAAGAACTAAACCTCTTATTATTAAGAACTAAAAAAGAATATGTGTGTGGTATTTCAAGAACAACAAGCATGGACTCAGTAGAAGAAAGTCTTTACTTACTTACTAGAACTTTACTTACTTTCAAGAACTGCTTTACAAGTAGGAAAAAGCATCATCTTAATGGGTATAAAACCTCTAATTGAGCAGTGGTGCACTGCAGAGTTCTGCTTCAGAATATACCATATAAAACAGGAGGGATTAGTAAAAGCAGAAATGCAGAAAGAAAACCACAGAACGGACATGAAATTGAACACGTATAAATAAGCGCAAAGTGATACACACAGTAAGAAAGATTAAATACCATGCACGTCATTTGGGTGATTCTGAACTGCAGGAAGGTATGCATGAAAGGTATCTGGGTGTGTATGCAGATTCTTCAATGTCCTCATCAACACAATGTGGGGCAACAGGAAGTGTGGAAGGGATTATAATATTCTTGAGGGATATTCCCAAGATTTACTGTGAGGATATTAAAACTTTAGAAAGGGCTCAAAGAAGAGAAACAAGAAAGTTTCCTGGTCTCAGGGGGATTGTCATATACAATACATACAGTCATACACAGACAAGCTAAGAAAGCTAAATTTATGCTGTCTAGAACAAATGAGACATATCACATAAATACCACATACTGGATATAAATCCTAAAAGATATAGACACTCAGGATAAGGTCAAAATTGGAAACTAAAAGGGCTTTGCAGAGAATAGGAAATACAGTTTCACCAACCACAGGCCTGCCAATAGTGTGACTTGCTCATACATAGTTTCCATATTGAGTACTAATCTTCCCAAGCACAGGAAACTCCTGCTCACACAGTTCTACATATGGAATCTTCTAACAGGTGAACAGCTTTTCCACCAGCTCATGACACTGTGTTGTGTGATGGAGGCAAGACAAAATCTCAATCACCAAGTCTCCCCACCACCTTAGGTGTTCACATGCGTATCTGGCACTTTAGTATGTATGCACAAGATTTCAGTATTCAAGTATATTCTTTTGTTATTTTCTATCATCTGTGCTGTTACTAATTACAACATTTTATTACTTTTATATTAAATTATACTTCACATTATTGTATTTGTAAATTTTAAGAAAGAAATATGCAAGTTATGTTAGCCATTGAGGAGTGCAACACACACCTAAGCCCGTCTATAAAAACCTTTTGTATACCCCGTTACAACATTTGAGTTACAGAAAGTTTATATTAGATACGTAAAAAGCAAATAGTGTGGCAAGTTCCTTTTCCGGCTGAATAGCGTGGCATTAAGTGTAATGCAGCCACCAGCAGCATCCCCCAGGTCTCCACATCATCTCGTGCTTTTTTTGCTGACAACTGTGAGTAACGCATACTGCAGTCATGTCAGGGAAGCACCCAAGTCATTTTATTATTTACTGTGCATTTTATTGTGTGTTTAACTACTGAACATTACTGTGTTGATTAATAATATATACTATACATTTATTAAAAAGTAACTCTCTCTCCAATGTTTAGTTTAATATATTTTTTTTAAGTGTATGCTAAATTTGGGATTTAATTATGTTGTTTTAAAACATTTTTCAAAATGGGTTTATAAATATTATGAATGGTAATTCTCTGAATGTGTTCATGGATCAGCTAAGAAAGGGTCATTTTTGACAAGTAATGTTTGGGTTACCTGATTCGGGAAGCGGGTGATATTCAAGAATTTACCAATCAGTTAAGTGTAAAATTTTACTGTATAGTCACAGGCAGATGAGAAACCGCTGGTTTCTCTACAGACGAGAGCAAGTTTGCACAGATTGTGACATAAAATTAGCCCTTCCTGCTCACTAGTCACTGTAAGCAAACGAGAAACAGTCTTCTAACAACATTAATTATGAGTGTATTTTAGTTGGTTGGCAGGTTGTCCTTTTTTTGCAAAAAAAAGCATATCACCTTGTATGCGTCGTTTTATGAAACTATACTATTAATATAGTAGCCAAATTTTGCTTGGTATAAAGCATGTTTACAATGTAAAGGGGACACTTTCACATCACCGGATGGACGTTTTCTTGCCTCGTTCTGAAATACAGACTATGACTGCAATATGGCTCTACACATACAATGAATCGTCGTCTCTTTTGTGATGTTAATTGGAGGTTGTACACATTACCGTATACTTGATAGTTTCATTATGATTTAAAATGCACTCATCATTGCAGAATCACTATAACCTTAAAATGTAAAAATAGCATTGCAGTTCCTCTTTAAATCATTTTAAAATAAAGTATGCTGCAATGTTTCACATTTTCCTGTTGCTGGGATGCTTAATACAGCCTTCCTTTAGGTATTGGTACCTCAGAACTTCTCAGAGTTAAACTGTTGAACAGCCACAGATAATCTCCATTCTCTTCAGCTTTCAACAGAGCTGATACAGAAAGTTAATACAAAAACTGCAGCAGGTCTGTCTTATACACTGCACTCCCATCAGCCATCAGCAAATGTTAGAAAAGGAATATGCCTTCATTACAGGAAGGAACAACAGGTCACACTAGCTGGGTCGGATCACTAACTGTCACGCCACTGTGAGGTGTCTGAGCCAACTGATTCCCATTTGTTAGACGGTGAAAGGTTACATTTTATCACGATTGTTAATTTCTTTACTAAATTCTCAACACTGAGAGTACTGTACCCACAGATTCAAATCTACACATTATAACATCAGAGGAATAACACAGGAAAAATTGAGATGGCTATTTAAATTTCACTTATTCATTCTTTTCTGGAGAATAACTTATCAAAGTATCTGTCAAATGTTTGTATTTTCCCCTTAAAGAAAAAAAGTTTTAAAGTTTAAAACAAATTCTTTTGGTATAAAAACAACGTAAATAAGACAAAATATACAATTAGTTTGCCTCCTCCAACTCCAAAATCAATGACAAATGTCTTTAAAGTTTAAAGTTAAATATGAAGACTTACATTACTCTGATGAAGAACCTGGAGAACTCTGTTAACATTATTGAGAGCATGCACTCGAGTGGATCCCCGTTCTTTGGTCTGAAATTAAAAAAAGATCATAGATCACAGTTAAAAGGAAGAATGACAACATACTTTTCAATAGCAGCTTAGTGTGTGAATGATTTACAACTAGGTAATGTCAACAGATGCAGAAAGAAGGGCAAATAATCTCTCAATACTGGTGGCTTGGCCATCAACCCGCTGACAAACTTGACTGCAGTTTCAAATTTAACATCAATGACAAGTGCTTAGTCATATCCAGACTTAAACCAGAAGTGCCCAAAGCTGGCGTGGCTGAAAGACTTCGTTCCAGCTCTCTTCCAGGTAAGCCAGCTCATTACTGGTTTAACTGGATCAATTTAACAGCTTCTCCCAGTTCTTCAGCTGATGCTGCATAAAAGAAAATGTATAAACCTGCAGATAAACCAGCACTCCAGAGAATGGCTTCCCTTGACCTAATGATGGAAGTGTTTATCTGTTGCACCTGCCCTTAATGGGACTTTTAAACAGCAATGGACACCGCAAAATTATATCTGGATACAGGAATGCCCATGTTGCACACATTTATGTCTTCAGACAGTTCAAGCTTCAGAGGACTTACTCTATATAGTCAGGATAATTTCAATATAATAGGATAATTTGGTCCCAGGACACAAGTCTGTATGAATGACTTTACTTTTGAAACTTTTTTTCTCGAATTGGAAAAACAAAATCTCCTAACACTGCAGTTGACACGTGCATTCAAATTAGGCACAAGCAGTTATGCTTTGAAGCTAATGACACCTTTAGACAATTGTAGTTTTCACGCACAAATTACCTATAATTTGAGAACCTGTTCAACTAGATGTATGAGAGGACTCATACTGGGGATTTTTTAAATCATGTTTCAGTTGTTTGTTTTAATACTACTTCCAGTTTACGAGAAAGTATTTCTTGCTTGTAGGCCTAAAAACCACATTGAAAATGTTACATGAGATGCAAGTAGTTCCTTTTTAATAGGCATTTAAATGTATTTAAATTTGATGGGGTTTTTATAGAACACATTTAATTTGTTCAACTCTATGGAAAAGGAATGTATTTAATTTTCCTGTGCCTCTCTGTATTTCAGACATCTGTTAATACACATACAGTAGGTTTCTCTTCAAGTAAGGCGAGTGACAGTGGGTTTAAGACTTATGATGAGAATTTGCTCACATCACTATCATATTATCAATAAAATTATCCAAACTTGGTCAATTAGGTTTTTTACCGATAACGTTATGTTTATTTGTTGGTTTGTTTTGTTATGAGGAATTAACTGTTCTGAATTGCTAAAGATAGTTTTCAAAGGGGTCAGACATATTTAGATTATGATGTACTTTTGGACAATGCAGTTCTGTTTATTTTGGACAAAGTGAGTGTGTCAAGCAATAGGAGAAAAAAGAAGAATCAGAAATTCAACATTAATCCACGCACTACCAGTTTTGCAGACCAAAGAAGAAAGTTGAACTGCGGTAACATTCAACACATCCTTACCAAAACACTCCCAGTGAGGCCTTCCAGGAGGTCCAACAACTTTCTGCCATCCCTGAGGTCTGCAAACATGTCCTTGATCGGTGCTTTTCCACTCTAAAAATTAAATCATGTTAAAGACACTAAATGCTTCCCTCAGCAGTGCAAAACAAAAGCAATGCATTTTACAAAATAAAACATCTGCTTAAAGGATAAAAAGATGGAAGAAAAATATCATTAGCTACTTCAACCAATAGCATAGTCCTCTTTTCTAGATTCAGAAGAAACAATCTTTCCCAAATGACTCATAAGCTCATTTATAGTGTATTATTGTGACAGTGTCTCTTAACCTTCAAAGTCAGGGCATTTTTGCAGTTCAGAGTGTAATCCTGTTTTCACTACCTCCCTTTATATCTTTCAGTTTAACATTCTGATAACTGTACGAACAGCTGTGTTGAAGTGGTGCTAAAAAGATCTCCGTAATAGCATGAGGCTTGTGACTCAAAATGAGCCATGCAAGTAGCTTTTGTCTTGGAATCTTAACACAGCGTGGAAGAAGTTCAGATGCAAAAAATGTTGAAACTATGGAATTATGATTCCTGCAACAGAAAGTGCACAGCTGCTCAAGGAAATCTTCATTTCGCATGAATATTAACAACAACGGCCTTGGCATGGCATGCTTTGCCATCATGGATTGCAAGGGATTTTTGAAAACTCCAATTTCAAAGTTTCTCAGTTTATTCTTTCAGTAGGATGCATTTTCTCATGGCCAGGGGATTGACAAAGACAAAAAAAGCACAACTGTATGGGTTGTATTTAAGCTGTAATTGCAGTAGGTTTAACAACCCTTCATTTGAAGCGTGTAAAAATGGTTATTGTTTCTGGAAATACAGAAATTATAGCAACTGGAACACAGGAACAGCCAGGAGCTTCCTCTGTATGGTTGTTTTGTTTTCTCAAGCACTGAAAAAGTCTTTGTAATGAAATAACTGACATAACAAGGTCATGTCAGGTACTCAAATAGGCCTGAGTCTTTTTTCTATTCTTTGTGAAGCCATGGTTATGTTATTAACTGTACTGGCTAATCCATTTTATATATAACAGTACGATCCTATTTGTTTCGCATTTATCACAGCCCTCTGTGATAAAGGCCAATGAACTCCCAAAAGAAAGAACTGGATGAATCCAGATCCATGGTCTCTACTGCAAATTACTGCACAAGAAGGAAGGATCAGCAGAATCAAGTGACAATTTATGGTCTTATATGAATGCTTTTACAAATATTAACTGGTTCTTGCTTGATAATTACATGGTAAACAATTGAAGAAATAATGTATTTAATATGATGTGTTGAAGTAAGCTGCAGTAAGCCTGACTTTTCGTGAAAAATACACAAAATAAAAACCCACACTAAATGGACCTTTTCAAGCAATGATAAGCAAAGATAATGATGAAGTGTGCTTTTTCAAAAATAAGAGCAATGTGTGCATTGTGTTCTCTTCGCAGGCCATAAAATAATTCATGGTAGACCCCATTTCTTTAAGACATTGGTACATTGGGGTGCTTAGAAATGCATATGAAAATTTTGTCAGTTTCCTGCCTTAAAGCAATTTCACATTAGTATAAAAATACTTGTTTTTCTGCCATGGGAAAAGAGCTGTGGGAATCTACCAAAGACTCTGGGGAAATACTATACTGTGGGATTAAACAGAAGTAAAAATAAACTAGAGTACACGAAAACTAAGACCTGAATCAAAAACAGGATTCCACTGTTTTGTTTGTACTATTTGATTGAACACCACACTGAACATTGAAGGATTACGGATCTGAACTGTACCTTGGAGAAGCGTGCATTGATCCATTTTGTAAAGGTTTTCTTCTGTACAGCATCGTGTTCATCTGTATCAAGAGCAAACAGTTTGTCAGTTTCATCGTTGTGGCCATGAGATAGCGCAGCATACAGTATGCTGTAATGAACAGAGCCTCAGAGGTATACTATACAGTAACATTAGGCAACTCTTGGCAACTCCATCCAGTTTTTTACATCAAAGTATGCCGACAGTGTATTGTAGACAACATTAAATATGACAGGTAGTGCACTGCTTTGCAGCCCACATTATATAAATGTGTTGTGTATCCTAGAAGGAACAATGGTATTTGGAAGCATTTACTCCTATAGTGGCCTTTGGACCACCCTGTGTATTCACATCAACCTTTAAGTGAAAAGCCTTCAGGACCCATTCACAGTGAGCCTGCCTGCCAACAAGATTATTTTTTTGCCTTTAAAGAGACAGTCCTGACAGGGGTGGGTATACAATATACTACAAAAATAACATATGAATGGAAAGAATGCAAAATGCTTCAAATGTCATGTACACAACTTTCTTGTCCAGCTTTCAGGATACCTCATTGCTTCAAAACAAATGCCGTCACTGGGTGTTTGAAAAACCTATCAATCTTCTTTAAGACAAATGAAAAGGAAAATGTAATTAGTTACAGAGCACCTCTCACTCCTACCACAGGACAGACAGTTGTATTACAGAGGAAATACACCCAATATGTTACATAGGCCTTTTCCAGCAAGTCAAATCTATTAAAAGCTGCCATGTAAGCTATGGTGAACACACGGTCAAAGGTTACAAATACCAGTCTTCGAGTTGTCTGCTCCTTTGTTTACGACTTAAACGACTTAAGTGTGCAGCTTGGGAAGAATGCTGGAATAAAGGGAGGAATTTGCCTGTGGCTCTGGGGAGTGCAGGGTGTGAATGGGCCACTGCACCACCTCGCAAGCAATAAATATTACTGTTGGTCATGGCAAGGAAAATGCACTCAAACATCAGCACTGCAAACGTCCTGCCATTCTGTAAAAGAAGGACAGCAAGCAACGAGCGCAAGGCAGGGTCCTGCCATTCTGTAAAAGAAGGACATTTGGAGGGAGGAAGAGGAATGACGGTACTATACAGTTCCACACCTAAAGTCTCATTTCCTATGAAACTCTCATCAAGTTTCCTAAAGCAATTCTCAAAGAAAAATTATTGTTGATTTAGCATAACTCAACCTGCATGCGAGCCAGCAGCCATATCACCCTGCAGCTCACAACTGGCTACCCACTGAAGCTAAGCATGGTTGAGCCTGGTCAATACCTGGATGGGAGACCTCCTGGGAAGCTATGGCTGCTGCTGGAAGTGGTTTTAGTGGGAACAGTGGGGGGCGTCCACCCTGCAGTCTGTATGGGTCCTAATGCCCCAGTACAGTGGCAGATGAGATGTTAATTTCTCGATAAGAGTTGGGAGTTGGCACGGTGTCTGGGCCAAATTTCCCACCTTGGCCTTTACCTTGGCCTCCAAAATCTCCCCATGTATGATTGGCTTGCACTTGCCCTGCGATGGACTGCCACCCTGCCCAGGGTGTACCCTGCCTTGCGCTCGTTGCTTGCTGGTTAGGCTCTGGCTTCCCGCGACACCATATGGTATAAAGCAGTTTGGCAAATGACATGACTTGACAACCTGCATGCAGGCAATCATCATAACACGAAATCCTCAGGGCATCGGCTCTCAAGTACACTGCTAGACACAAATCTTTTCTTTTTCAAATAAAGAAAACAGCTGGGACTTGTCTCACCAATACTCATATAAAGTCTCGCATATACATATACGGTCTAGAGATAACACGATAACAAATCTTATTCAGATACCACACTGGCTCAAAGATGTTTATTTTCCTTGGGGGAGCAACACAGATCTTTAGCAATTTGCGCTAACCCAGGAAAATATGAAAACAGTATAGCTCAAAACAAAAACTCATTTGAATGCAATTTGGACACATTAATTATTTTAATTTAATTCCACTGCATTACAAAGCACATTCTCAGAGAACACAGAAAACTTTGTGCATAACTTCATCTTTTCATCAGCTGTTCCTGATCACATACTATTTCAAAGAAGTGCTTGGAAAATGTGGATTTTTAACAACCCAAGTTTTGTGAACAAAACAATTGTTCATTCTCATGTTGGCTAAAGCACCTCATAATTTTCCCCTATTACACTGAAGGGTCTGGATGTATATATCTAGTAGAAAGCAAAAAAACATCAAGGGAATAAATGTGTCCATCGCACTTTCTTCTGTAACATAAGATGAACTGACTGAATACTTTAATGTTTTCAGATTTCAGAAGTTACCAGGTAGACAAAAGACAGAATCCTTAAGTATTAAGGAATTAAAACTTTGTCTGCACTACTGTAGGATAATAAATTCACAAAATCTGACAATAAAGGCTTTTATGATACTATAGTGTTATCAACGTTTGTAAACATCTTTATGCAGTATGGACAATATCCAACAGTATCTTTTTCCATCATCATTGCTGCAGAATAATGGAAAAGCTTCTTAACACTAGAAAAAGGCTGAACAGTGACCACTCTAATGCTTGGAGAAACAAACACGGTCTCTTTGGATAAGCATCTGACTAAAAGTGGCTGTAATGTGGAAAATGAAAAGGAAAGCATGATTAAATCAGGAAAGTAAATCCCAGAAGCCTCTTCACACAGTTCAGTGCACATGTAATGACCAGTTGTGTCAGCTAACAGCTGTTTTCGATGGGCTGTAGATCTGCAGCGGACAGAAGCGTCCTGTAAAAACACTGAGCACATTTCATTTTCAAGCAGATCAGCTTTCCAATGTTTGCCAATCAATAGGATGACTTATAAACCCCCTTTTTCCTGTGCACTAAACCAGTAAATTCGCTCAAAGTACAACCAACAGATCAATCAATATATCTTTTCTCTTAAACTCATTACAATTACTAGTTTTTTTTTACCAATTCATAAGTTGCCTCATTTACAAAGTGTCTCAGGGAGATCTACATGAAACTACAAAAATGATCACATTACTTTTAAATGAATTAAAAGCCTGATTATACAAAAACAAAATATGGGTCTTAGTTGCTGGCAGGGAAGTGATATGTCAAGGTAAAACTGCAGAGCTTCGGAGGTTCCAGAGGGAGGAAAGAAATAAAATATCAGACACCAAACTTTTCTGTGCATTAAAACAGTAAAGCAAAGTAAGGAGAGCAACTGCTGAGCACAGTGCTCGGCTGGAAATATTATCAGAGCTCAGAAAAAGTCAAAGGAGCAAGGCCATACAAGACACTGAAAGTCAGCAAAGGGATTTGGTAAGCAATTCTCTTGAGATACATGATGCCACAGAAGAACTGACAAACCAAGGGTTAGTACAAGGGGTAGTACCAGCCATGGACAAACAAAACAATCTCAAAATCACCTGGGCAATCTTCTTCATATCCGAAATAAGCAAAATTTTTCAAACTTTTTACTATAAACATACGGGCCAAGGAGATAATTTTAAGGATTCGTGACTCAAAAGTCAGAGACAGGAAGAGATGCCACTGGGGTTTATGTTTTATTATGTATTTTTCTTTCCACAAAAATGCTCACCAATTGTTCCAAGATGCCTTACAGTACGTATTAAGGGGTGTTAGAGGTTCTGAACTCTTCCTATGTGGGACGTCAAGAATGTGCAGAATTCATATCACTCCAGAAACATTCCTTCAGCTGAATGGACACTTGCCTAAGCATGTCCGTTGATATGTGTTTACACTTAACAATCAGGGATTAGAACACAAGATCAAAAAACACTCCTTCTGTTTGTAAAGATTTAAATCATATCCCACTTAGGTAAAGCTAATTATTCATATCCTGTAATGTTTGGCTTTCTAAATGATGACAATGACAGAAATATAAACTGACTTCTCAGTCCACAGATATGTTCGTGCTTTGTATGCAAAAGCTAAAGGAGCTCGTTAAAGGTACAATGTCAAGATAGGTACCATTATAAAGGAAGAATGAACAATTCTGTTTGAACTATGACATGAAAAAAATTACAAACTATAAAACTGTTTGAAAAAGTGCTTTCATGAAGACAGTTTCATGTGAACACAGATAAAGTGATAATTTATCATTGGAAAGTCTACTGCTCTTCAGGTACAGTTCAACTTAAAAGTTCACAGAAGACTGCAATATGTTTTCCCTTTATAACATTAAAAAAAATGAAAAAAAATCATGTAGATGGAACACTTGGAAGCTTTATCAGATATTCATGCTGTATCACTAATCATTTTAATAAATATATGAATATTAGAATCAATAGCATTTGTTGCATTTTATGCCTCATGGTGTACATACTATTGCACACACTGGGTATGTACAATTTACAACAAGACAAGACAAAAGTGCCAGACCTGCCATCATTTTCCAACAAGAAAAACTACATCTAATTTCAGTATGCACTGTTGATTTCTATCAGAAAACGTATACAGGTTATTTCACGGAGCACAGACTCAAAACTGTATAAAAAATAAATCCTATGTTCATCCATCCATGGTCATTAGACGTCTGTTGCTCTGATTACAGGTCCCTTTTCCCAGCAACATTCCTTTCTACTGATAATGAGAAGCAGATTCAAGCAATTGCTCTTATTTTAAAATACAAAGTTAACAAATTTAGAAAGACTTGAGATTAAAATAACAGTTTTTGGTTGCTAAAAGTAGTGTTATCAGCAAAGCTGCTTTTAGTTCTCAACTTTTTCTTTGTCTAAGTCTTTCCACAAATGAAGAAACACTGCAGAAATAGTCAATATCATTTAACAAATTCATGCTGCATTGACTCTGTGAAAATAAATTATAAAAATAAATTCACAAACTATCAAGAAAAGGTCTCTAGTATGGAGATTTATTAAATGCTTTCATAGCACTCAGTTATGATTCAATTTTAAAATCTGAGAATCTGTTGTAAATTTCTGTTGTACAATCTATGCACCAAAGAATCATATAAAATTATTTCCTGTCATATAAAGCAAAAAGCAATGTGCCTGTGTGAAGCCTTGCTTCTTACGTACTGTATGTAGTGTTGTAGCTTTCTCACTAACAATTCATGCCGTGTACGAAAACACAGGAATTCTACCTCTGAGCTGAAGAAAGCGCTGTGCCATTATTGAAATTCCTTCATCGATCAAAAGCCATGGCAGGAACCGAAAGGTAAAAAAACATTTAGTCCATGTTTGTACTCGTTTTAACACACCCTGCCTTTTCTTGACCATAAGTGCACCCAAAGAATGCTGCTCTAAAGAGAAACTGCCAATAAGAAAGCAGTGGGCAGTTCAGAGTGGGTGTACTGTTGTGGACTGGTAGAGACCAGAAACATTTTACTGTTTAGTTAAGAAAGCCAAGACACAGAGGAAAATTAACTTCATCTGTACTGGACATAACCAGCCCTTGTCTTAACATACAGTACTCTACAGGAGTATTGGAACAGCAAAGCAGGAAAGTCAAGTGATGTTGAATGCTCTTGTTCTTTCCCCAAGACAGGGAATCGGTTCATTTTAATGCAGAGTGCTGTTGTAAGTGAACAACAGGGCAAGGGTACAATATTTACAGAACCGAATTAGAACAGATGAGACTTGTCCAGAAGTATATGTATATATACACATTTTTATTTTTTTAATAACCTAAGGTGGGGAGCGCAGCAGCACAGAGGTTAGCATTGCTGCTGGAGTGCTGGAGCCCTGGGTTCAGTTCCTGGGGTGCTATCTGTCTGGAGTTTCTGTGTGTTCTGCCCATGTTGACATGAGTTTGTTCCAGATGCTCCACTTTGCTCCCACAGTCCTAAGACATAGTGGTAGATTACTTGGCTTCTGAGAAAACTGGTCCTGGTGTGAGTGTGTGTGTCTGTCTGCCCTGCAATGGACTGGTGTCCCATCCAGGGCGTACTCTGCCTTGCTCGCGCTGCTTGCCGGGATAGGTACGGGATCCCTCAGTACCCTGAATAGAAGAAGCAGTTAGAAGATGGATGGATAAAGTAAGGCTAAATCGCCACATGAAAAAGTTTAAACAACTTCAGCAGCGCACTCCCTCAAAGGGAAACCAAGTCAGATCTTAATTATGCCATAGCCTTAGTTTTGGCGTGGTCCTGGTTTCTAAGTGACATGCGGTTACAGATGTGCACTGCTTACCATGTTGCTTAGCTTGAGTTCAAAACAAAAAACAGTCAGATGTGTCTCTTGCCTCTCCAGCTCTCCACCCTAAATGAATTCAAGCTGCAGCAAAGACTGATCCTCACTGCAGTCAACCAGCAGAGCCAAAATTACAGTCACACGTCCCTTCCTAAGTACTGTATGAGCAGCACACTGTAGATATGAGGATTGCTCTTGGCCACAATGTAGAAAGCTGAAGTTCTAACAGAAGACAAACCATTATTACACATCAACGGAAAGTTTGTACAAATACGATGTGTTTACTGTACTTTGGTCTTAACTCTTTTCACTTAGAAGCAGAGAAACATAACTTTTGAGTTAGATCTTGTTCATCCTTGATTTGCACAACAAACTATCAGTCAAAATGCATGCAAATGCTTATAAAAAAACATTCTGCTACTATTTACAACCAACTCCAATTATAATGCTTTTAGAAAAAAAGCTGTACTAACTTATTCTAATGAAACACACAGACACCAAATTGTAATTGTAAGTAAATGATATTAAACAACATGCCTCAACATTTTGGAAAACCGTTTGTTATATACTGTATTTATTTAAAAAAACAATTGGGTTAACATACAAGAACTACAAACGCATCAATTCATATACTAGAAAGCTTCTAGCACAAGTTCTCGCTTTGCTAACAGCACAAGATGTGGTTGTTTGGGGGGGGAGCACTTGAATGAAAGTGAACTCCAGCACCAACAAACGCAAAACAGTCTTAAAGACTCAAGTGTCTAAATAACAGACCAATGTGTCCGAACCATCTGAGAAGGAAGGTGTTCCACTTCAGTTAAGATCCTTTAAGGACTTCATTCAAGAGTTTAATACTATTGGAACTGCGAACAGTAATTTATCACAACTCAAACCAGTGTGATTTATGTACTACATGGATGTGTTTCCCTGCAGTATTAGTCCATAAGAAACTAGAAGTATCTGAAAAGTGAGATAATCAAATTACAATCATACACTTTCACTCATACTACTCAGCTAGATGTCTTAAGAAGTCCAGGTCCATTCTCAAGGACCCCAGTCATCCCAGTCACCCACTGTTTTCTCTCCTACCGTCCAGTAAACAGTACCGAAACATTCAGTCAAAGTCTAACAGATTATGGAATAACCAACCTGCAGCTCCTTCAACAAATCACCCGTAATGGCTACATGGACACAGTTTTCACTGTATTCGGCATACTGCACTACTTGGACATAATGTATTGCATACATCCTGGACACAAAGCAGCTCTATTTATACTGAGTTTTGTCGGAGTTTATTTTATTCAATTTCTATTGCATTATTTATATGTAACACTATTTTGTAACTTTAATTTTGTGATTTTTATTCCCCCCAGTAAGCTCGTAGAAAAGACATTTCATTGCCAGCAACTACTGCTGCACGCTGTATTGTTGTGCATTTGATAAATAAACTTTGATTGATTGATACTATATCCAAGCTCATGTTAAACCTCACAGATCTCCCAGATAAAGCCACAGCTCGGAGGTATGCAAGAAAGGCAATGAAACAGGCCAGTCCTGCAGAACGTACTAGGCTGACACAGCAAGCCTAAGGATAATAAGGATAAACATAAAAACTGCTGCTTTACACATGCAATTCATCCACAACTTACACATTCAATTCAAGCTTTATTGTCTCATTGGGGAAACTCAATATACAGCACACTCCCACATAATAACACAATGACAATTTTACCAACCATGAAGCCAGTGCAACAGTGTTACACCAAGATAAGGGAGAAGATAGTTACGATAAATTGTCTGAAAGCGATACTGCAGTGGGGATGAAAGATTTCCTGTGTCTATTAGTATTACACCTGGGGACACAGAGGCGTCTCGCGGATGGGAGAAATGTGAAATCGCAGTGGAGGGATGGATTGCGAGAGACATATTCCATTATATACCTTGTTTTCCTTGCCCACTTCTGTTTGTAGAGGAGAGTTAAAACTATTTGATTTGCCCCCAATTAATTTGCCACATATTATTTGCGACTAGTGTTCCCTGCCTATTACAATCGATGGTACTGATGTTACTGAACCAGCAAGTGAGACAGAATGTGAAGAAACTTTCAACAAAAGACTTGTAGAAAAGTGTTAGGAAGGTTAAATCTACCTTGAAATAGCTTAGTTTACTTAGAAAAAAAAAGAGTCTCTGTTGTACTTTTTTATAATTTGTGTCGCAGCATCTGTCCCAACTCAGGATTTTGTCTATGACCAGTCCCAAGTACTTATAGTTAGAGCTGGGTGATAATTCGATAACGATAATTATCGCAATATAATTTTCCTCGATATAATTTTAACAAAAGTTCGATATGTTTCTGTTTGCATGTTTGCGCATGCGCAAAAAATACTGCACGAGTGCGCGTGTGTGTTGCAGACTGGGCAGCTAACAGATTTGTTTAATGTTTCTGCTGTTTGGCAAGTGTTTGTTGTGTTTTTAAAATAAAGAGTTGTTTAATTTACCAATTAACTGTCTGGTTTCTTCAACTTTCACTCAGGAGAAAAAATCTGCCTTTAAACTTGAAAGAAATAATGATTTGAAATTTATCGTGATAATTATCGATATTGACTAATATGAAAATTTTTATCGTGATAATGTTTTTGGCCATATCGCCCAGCCCTACTTATAGTCATTGACAATTTCTACGATCTGACCATTAATAGGTAGTAGCAGTAGGTAGTAGGGGTGTTGCATTTTTCCTAAAATCAATGACCAGCTCCTTTGTTTTTAAAATATTGAACTGCAAAGAGAACTCGTCACACCATTTAGGAAAGTCATTTATAATGGGTCCATGATAGTTTTCTGGGTCCCTAAATAAGATGGCCAGGGCTGTGTCATCAAACTTAATGAGATGTCTATTTTTGTGAGCTTTTACAATAGTTGTACAGCAATGGGGATAAAACACAGCCCTGTAGTGATCCAGTGGAAGTGCAGCAAATGTCAGATAACCAGTTCCCTAATTTGACCTGTTGAGTCCTATTTCATAAAAAGTTTAGGACTAATCTTATCAAGTTACTGTTTAGTTTGAAGTTCTCTGAAAGTTTCTGTGCAAGCAACAATGGTTGCATTGTGTTAAAAGCTGAGGAAAAGTCAACAAATAATATCCTGAGAAATGACCTTGCTTGATCAAGATGCTGATAGTCCAGATTTAACAATGTGAGTATTCAATCGTCCACCCCCTTCTTTCTCTGTATGCAAAAATACAGGAGGTATTTAATCATATTGTATTTAAAAAGAACTAGACTTTATTTTGACATCTGTTTCTGTTATAATATAGGCCTACATCATCACTGCAGTTTTACTATGTTATTGTAGAATAAGTCAAAACTATGACAGTTCCACAGTAAAATCAAATCTGCTTTTACATGAAAAAATTAATTTATCTCTTTATAGTACCGTATCTTCTTGTCTAATTATTTATCTGTTCACTACGCAGGCTATGTTAAATGAAACAG